>NW_017618198.1:3394438-3611938 GCF_001879475.1 Ipomoea nil | reverse complement strand
TCCAATCTCAAGGGTTCCTCACGCTCCGGCCCAATAGAAATCATGTAAATCATTCTAACTTAGCTAAACACAGACTCTAGATCTTTGCTTACTACGTACAAGGAGCCCTCTCACTTTGAGAAGTTGCTCCCACACTGCCGCTGATGAGACTCAATCCCGGATCATTGTTCCCAAACTTTCCAAACTCTATGTGGACACGGTTCTATATTCATAATTACTGAACTCTATGTTGATAATTATAAAACTCTATGTTCATAATTTTTGAATTTCATATTTACAATTATTGAACTCTATATTTACAATTACAGAACTCTATGTTCATAATTTGTGAAATCTATATTCATAATTATGAGAACATGTCCACCTTGCCACAGCATAATTTTCCAATTACACAAAACTTGTATTCACTTACTCCATACTAATACTTTTTGGGCCAAAATCATGTTGGATGAAAGCGTATTGACTTTGGGCTTCCCATAACTAATTGGGCTTTGCTAGACATATTAGGCCCTTTATTATTTCAAATACATTTTGGGCCAAGATATATTTCAATTTTTTATACGCATTCTGCCACCGCTGCAAACTATGGCAAATTATTATGTGAATTATGGTTTACATAGTGATGTGTAGACCATAAAAAAATATATATTAATTTTTTTTTTTGAAAACTAATACCATAATTTCATTAAAATAAATGTTCAATACAATTTGAAATAGTAAAAGGCCAATCAAAGTGACTAGTTTGAGAACGGGCTGTCTTTGCTAACACAAGTGCAGCCTTATTCACCGATCTAGAAATAAACCGAATAGACATATGATTAAAGTGTCGTTTTAGCTTCCTACATTATTTGTGTACTGAATGTACATTGTTGATAGTATAGTCCACACAATAGTGATTGGCAAACGATGAAGTGAGTAATATTACATTTATTTTCACTTTATTTTTTTTAAATCCTTGTTAATGTGGCATGTTTTTATTGGTTTAGAAAAAAAAATGCGAGTTGCACTTTATATTCACTTCTTCCAATAAAACCAGATATGTGGCAAGAGTGTTACTTCCTATTTTCCTAATGATACACAAACTACTTATCATTTGTTGAGTGTAATTACAAGTATAATAAATTTTTAATTGGAATATTGATACAAAATTAGGAGATGTTTTAGAATATGATTGTATTTCAAGGTGGACAAATCCTCTGTGCGTACCGGTATTTGGTCATATCTACTGAGTTATTGAGTCATCATAATTTACATTCTTCGATCCTAAATGCTCTGTCGGACCGAGGTGTGGGGGGCGTTAAGGTTGAGGATTCAACCTTTTGGGAGAAGAATATGATTGTATTTAAAACATAAATTGAAAACACTTATAGGTATCTTAGATTTGTTTGTCTCCTTATGAATTTTTATTGGCTAGAATAAAAAAGCATGATTTTTAATCCGTGTAAATCCTAGAATAATGATGATAGATTTCTCCCATCTACTAAAAAAAAAAAAAAAAAAAAAAAAAAAAAAGCTAAACGCAAAGATGTTAGATTGCGGTATGTTTATTAATGAGAAGAGAATAGCGGTTGTTTCATAATTTCAGTCTGGTTTTATACATTAAACTATACGCAGTGCAGTAATAATGATCACGAGATGGGACCCCCTGCCACCGGAGTTTCTAATTTGGATCCATCGCCTTCTACCTTTTTTAATAAATGTAATTACTTAGTTTCTTTCAAATTCATCACAAGCACAATTATATTTGCTACCACATACTTCATTTATACGGTTTAAACTCCATAAATCCTCTATAAATACATATGTATGTATTTTTAATTTGCATGTGGCATTTAATATTATTATCTAGAGAGATAATTATGGCTTATTTCGAATTGAGCGGAATACTATAGAAGCTGAATTGAAATCAAAATCGCATATAAGGTTTTAGTTCCAGTTTCTAAATATAGAAACTGAAACAACCGATTCTTGTTCGGAACTATGTGGTTTTGGATCCAAACTGGGAAATAAATAATAAATAATTTTAAATTAAGTGTAAGAACAAAATTATTATTATTATTATTATTATTATTATTATTATTATTATTATTAGAGAAAATGGTCAAATAATCTCTCGAACTTTACCTGAAAAGTCAATTAGGTGCCTAAACTTTTTAAAGTTACAATTAAACTCATTAACATTTTATTTTAGTGCAATGAAGTCCAAAAAATCGATTAGTGACTTGTGATAACATGTCACGAGGGTTCGAGTGCCATTTTTTATTTTAAAAAAATGAATAAGGGTCAAATAGACCATTGAACTGCACATCAAACTACAATTAGGCCATCAAATTTAAAAAAGATGCAATTAGGTCCCTGAACTACACAAATTTATGCAATTAAGTCTAAAATGACATGTTTACTTGCCATGTAGGTTGCGAATTTTAAAAATAAATTTTAAAATAATTTTAAACAAAAAAATTAATTAAAAAAAAATAGAACGACCGGAGACGAAATCGTCTCCAGCCATGTGGTCTTCGTCTCCGGTCGTTCTGGATTTTTTTTAATTAATTTTTTGTTTAAAATTATTTTTAAAATCCACAACCTCCACGTCAGCAAAGTATTAGGTAAACAGGTCATTTTAGACCTAATTGCAGGAATTTGTGTAGTTCAGAGATGCAATTACACTTTTTTTGAATTCGATGACCAAATTGCAACTTGGTGTGCAGTTCAATGGCCTATTTAACCCTTATTCCAAAAAAAAATAAAAAATAAAAAATCAATCGCCGCATTCTCCCGCGATCATTTCTGGTTACCTCTCTGGAGAAAGGTGACCAATTTCTTTCACCTTCCCGGAGAAGGCGACCAAAACTGGTCGCCTCTCTGAAAAAATGCGACCAAAACTGACTTTTATTTGTTTGTCCTTTCTTAATTCTTTTCAATTGTCATTTAACCATTTAAGAAATATAACTTAGTAACATGTAATATTATCGTTCAATTAAAATAGTTTACAATAGTAGAAAATTATGCTGTGGAATTGTGTCCACCTTGCAAGATGGACACGGTTTCAAAACTATTTATAATTATGAATATATAGTTCAAAAATTATGAATATATAGTTCTATAATTATGAACATAGAGTTGTGAACATAATTATGAACATATAATTTTGTAATTATGAATATAGAGATTCAATAATTGTGAATATGAAGTTCAAAAATTATGAATATATAGTTTTATAATTATGAACATATAGTTCAGTAATTATAAACATAGAGTTTTGTAATTGTGAATATAGAGTTCAGTAATTATGAATATGAAGTTAAAAAAATTATGAATACATACTTTTATAATTATGTACATATTGTTCAGTAATTCTGAACATAGAACCGTGTCCACCTTGCCAAGCGTAATGATTTGAAGAAATAAATGACCAGGGATCGAGTCTCACCAGCGACAGTGTGGGAGCAACCTCTCAAAGTGAGGGGGCTCCTTGTGTGCAGTGAGCACCGGTCTAGCCTCTATGGTTCATGTTCAGTTGAGTCACCATGATTTACATCCTCCCAAAATGCTCTGTCGGGCCAGGGTGTGGGGGGCCTTAGGGTTGGGGTTCAACCTTTTGGAATAATGATTTGGAGAAATATTAGGAAAGATGTTTGAAAATTACATATTAGTTTTCTTTATTGAAAGGTGAAAAAAAAAAAAAAAAAAAAAAAAAGTGTTGCGTGTTGATGAAGGTCCTTCCCCGGCCTTCTATAAGAAGCCTCTCGTTGTTGCTCTTTCTTCAACGTAACGGTAATTTTCCTTTTTGTCCATTTCGATCTCTTCTCCTTTTGGCTTTTGTTCCGTCCCAATCTATCAATGGCAGAAGATGAAGGTAGCCGCCGTGCACTTCCCTCTAAGAGGCCTAGAGATCAGCGGCGGCCACCGGTGACGACGTATAGAGGCGTGCGTATGCGGAGCTGGGGGAAATGGGTGTCGGAGATACGCGAGCCGCGCAAGAAGTCTCGCATATGGCTCGGCACTTACTCCACCCCAGAAATGGCGGCGCGTGCTCACGACGTCGCCGCCCTCAGCATCAAGGGCGCCTCCGCCACACTCAACTTCCCGCACCTCACCGACTGCCTCCCTCGCCCCGCTTCGCTCCACCCCAGAGACGTCCAAGCCGCCGCTGCTAAAGCCGCCGCCATGGAGGACCTCAACTCCGATAATGTCGTCTGTACGTCGGAGGAGGAGGAGGAGGAGCTGGCGGCGATAATTGAGCTTCCTACACTCGACGGAAGCTTCGAGTCAAGGCCCGAGTTGAAGCTGGTCGACTCGGCCGAGTCGTGGGTGTTGCATGATGAATTTTGTGGGTATTTTGTTGATCAAGTAGCAGATGGGGAAAGTGTGATTCTGAAATGGGATTCTTGCTAAAAAAAAAAAAAAGGATTGTTAGTTTTTTTTTTTTTTTTGGAATTAATATTTTGATTTAATAATCCATTTTATTTTAATTAGTAGCATTAAAGTTGTGCATAAATATAATATGAACTTAATTGCATAATCATCATTTCATGCATTTTAAATCTTTGGTTTTTTTCTAAGGTATGTGTCAACCAAAGCACAACTATGCATGATAAATTTGATTGCTCTGTGCATTATAAAACAAGTGTTAATAGTATTCGGTATATAATCCAAGTAGTACACATAAATTTACCCAATAAAAAAACGTATTGTGCACAATAGATACTCATTACTCATTTTATTATATAATTACTTATTTAAATTTATTTTATCTGTCATATTTATTACTCTGTATTTATTAGCAGCCAAACTAACTCTTCTTTCTTTGTTTTAGTTTTAAAATGTATCAATTTTACAGTATATAGTAACTCTAAATTAAATATTATAAAAAATAAATTACAAATAATTTAAATTAAATATTATGAACTAAATCCAACCTGTAAAATGAGACAAAAAAATATCATTATTTATCAATTTTCAATTTCTAATTACCAATTATTTTCTAACTTCGATGAATCACAGTCACTATAATAGCCTCTAGAATTGTGATGGACAACTAACCAAGATTTGTATAGGGGTACGTGGTTGATATGTGTGTGTGTGTATATACACACACACACTTGATAGTGATAATATACAATGTAATTAATGGGATTTTAAATTTTAATTCAATTTCAATTCAATGAATATGCATATATTAATGCTACGTATACTTATTATTGGGGGCAATACTAACTCTGTGTTTCAAAAAGTTAAGAAAGTATATATAAATAGATACTACATTGTACCGGAGTCAATAGTATTCAAAAAAAAAAAAAAAAAAAAAAAAAAAAAAAAAAAAAGCCTAAACAATAATTATTTCATAAAATGTCGCTCTCATTGAACTTTATGATTACTCCTTAATTAGTGTAGTCATATATATTGCCAGAGAAGTGGTAGTTAGATATTTTTGTTTTTTTTGTTTCCCTCTCTTATTCCACAACTGACATCTTTTCTTGGATCCTTATGTACGATGCCTATCATGCTTAATTTTGATGTCTCTATTCCCTACCTAACTCACATGTATATTAAAAATGTTTGTTTTTTTGGAAAAATGTATATTAAAAATGTTGAATCTCAATCTCGAGAGTTTTTACTGTTTCACTTTTAATTATTTTTAAAATTTATGGAGAAGGTGAATCACAAAATGTGCTTTAGTGACTCAAGAATTAAAAGTTTGAAGTCTTATTCTACAATTGTCAACACTTCAATGTTTAAAATATGTATCAAAATATCATCACGATTTTTCCAGATTTTCTTGCTTTATAGTTATTGATCTTCTCCATATCAACGGTTAAAATCAATTCGCAGTTTCTACATACACGACTATTGTCATGAGATGCCACTCTCTCTCTCTCTCTCTCTCTCTCTATATATATATATATATATATATATATATATAAATATATATATATATATATATATATATATAAATATATATATATATATATATATATATATATATATATATATATATATATATATATAGATGGGATCTGGTGCAAAGAATCTCCCAGGTGGAACATGCGGTGAGATTTGTCCCGTTGATCAAATCTAGATCAACTACTCAAATCAATGAAAATTTATAAAAAAAAAAAAAAATGCGCGTCTTGGAAGGCAGAAGCTAAGTGTAAAAATGTTGCACCTTAAGTGTTAGAATGACGCCGCTTAAGTATTAAAATGATGCATCTGATCTTAAGTGTTGAAATGACGCACCTTCAGCATTAAAAATGGCGCACCTTAAGTGTTACAAAGACGCAACTTAAGTGTTAAAATGGTGCACCTTAAGTGTGTAACTGACGCACCTTAATTGTGTAACTGACGCACCTTAAATTGTTAAAAAGGTGCACCTTAAGTGTTAAAAGGACACATCTTAAGTTTTGAAAAGACGCACCTTAAGTTTCAACAATAACGCACCTTAAGTTCTCAAGTGTAGAACTGACGCACCTCAAGTGTTAAAATGACGCACTTTAAGCACTGAAAATACGTACCTTAAGTTTCAACAATGCGCAAAATTATCAAAATGCCACCGCATTTCTTTTAATCAGTGTTCAATCTAAACAGTTAATTTTGGCAAGATCCAATGACTATCATTCACTCACATGTTTCATCTGGACATCTCATCCGTATTTGATCTCTCTCTCTCTCTCTCTCTCTCTCTCTCTCTATATATATATATATATATATATATATATATATATATATATATATATAGTTCTTGTTATAGTTGAAAGTCTTGACATAAAATTCAACACATCACAACTCAATCAACCACTAGGTTAAGGGTATGGTCATTGATAGCATAAATTATAAAAACATATAATTGAATAAAGTAAATCCATCAGATTCATCATATCTCAAAAAAATAAAGTGTGTATATCTGATATAATTCATGAGAAACTTTTAGGTATTGATGTTTGATAAAACATAGAAGAAAAGTGCTTTAATTTAAAGAGTAGAAGATTTTAAAATGTATTGATACTTTCACATGCCTTAATTTACCAAAATTGAATGAGATATTTCGTAGCATGTGATGCTTATAATAAAATTGTACTTACTTATAACCTAGGTCAAAGGGCAAGGGAAATTTGCTCGGACCGCTAGTGAACATGCTAGGAAATTATTTGTAAAATTTCCTTGCAAATTTTCTTATCAAAATTTACATTTTCTTAATGAATTGTTTTACACAAATTATAAAAAAAAAAAAAAAAAAAAAAATCGAACATATATATGAGATTTTTTCTTAAATATTTGAAAAGTTTGTGCATTATTGAACTTGTGCCATTCTATAAAGTTATCTTTATATCTATTATCTAGAGAATTCCTTGAAAATTTTCGATTTCAATATCAATCCAAATGCTTTTATCTTATACCAATTAAATTATAGGTTGTGTTGTCTCAACTAAAGATTTCACATTTATTATTTTATATAGTTATGCTCATAAGGTAAAAACCATAAAATACTAAAAGTTATATATTAATGTCCTAAGAAATAAGTAGGGATTATTAGGATTCCATATTATTGCAAATCTATCTTTTATCATTTTTAATTTAACTACAACTAATCATTGTACTCTTATAAATGCATATTTTTTTGTATTTTGTAAATTGGATTGGTCAATATAAAATTCTTCTCAGAACTATTGTTCTCATCTGGTATCTGTAGATCAACCAAACAATCCATGACTGCCAACCCTGCTAGCACCGCCGATTAGCAAAGCCGCCACCACTGCCTCCTCCCCTCGCATCATCTCAGATATTGGCTCTCCAATCCCAGCCACAATAAATACCTTACAAACAACTCATCACTTTATATCCAGTAAGCTTACTTCTTCAAACTGTCTATTCTAGAAGACTCAACTTGTTCCCTTTCTCCGTAGTCAAAATTTTAGTGGATATGTTAACGACACATTAGTGTGTCCGGCTTTGTTTATTCAGGCTCCAGATTGGTGCTCTATTGTAGCCAATTAATTATATATGCAACCAAAAATTAAGTCCGTCAAGATTCTTCTATTTTGTCCACGCCCATCTCGTCTCTGTCTGATGAAGTTATGTATGTTGCAGTAGGACATGCCACGTCCCGAGCCCTATGGCAAACTATTGAAGCTGCATTTGATTCTCATCTTGGGTACAATCTCTAAGTCTCCTTAGTTAGCTATAGTCATTGCGCTAAGGGGATTCCACTACAAGTGAGCATATTGGCAAAGCCAAGGTTGTAATTAGACTACTTGTAGAAGTCGACTGACCAATTGGTTTGGATGAACAGAATCTCTATCAGTTCAAAGGCCTCCACCCTAAGTGATGCGCGATGGTCTCCTCCCTGACCACTAAGGAATCTGTGACGAATGATCAACTAAACGACTATCTCACCGCACATCAGTTCATCTACGCTGATGACATCTCTTTGATCGCTCCGATCCCCCGGAGCCAACAGGAGCAATTGTTGCTTAACGTGGACCATCCAATGCCTCACAACTAAAACGCGCTGCTAATCAACTATGTGGTTGTAGTCGTGGTAATAGAGGAGGACAAGGTCTTGGACGTAATCGTGGCTAAGTTCAAAAGTGTCAAATCTACAACAACTTTGGTCATACTGCCCTACAATGTTATATGAGATATTCAGGAGCCCCCGATCCTAGCCTCAAGTGAAACGACCTAAGCAAATGATCTAGCCACTGCACCATTCTCTCAAAACTTGGTCCCAAACACCGATGCCACTCTGAATTTCTCTTCATTATAACATGTTGAAGAGTACACAGAGAATGACACTCTTCGAGTTGGTAATGATATAGGTTTGAATATTTCTAGTATTGGAACTACTTCTAATCTTCTCCCTCGCTCGTGTCCCCTTCAACTACAAAATATTACATGCTCCTACCCTGACCAATTCTCTTATATCACTGGGAAGGTACATGATTGAAATACTCAAAAGGTCAGGAATGTAAAATTGCAAATCAATCTCAACTCCAATTCTAGTCAACAACAAGCTAAGTGCAGCAACCTCATCTCAACTATATGAAAATCCAACACAATACCACAGTCTAGTTGGAACACTTTAGTATCTAACCATTACTCATCCAAATATCTCCATTGCAATCGACAAACTCTGCCAGCTCAAGCATTCTCCAAACACTAATAAAGCATTAGGTTGCTCTAAAGCATGTTCTAAGGTATGTCAAAGGTAATCTAAACTATGGTTTACATTTTACAAAATCTTAGTCTGATGGTATCTATGCTTTTTTGGATTTTGATTGGGCGGGGTGTCTTTATGACCGAAAGTCAACTAGTGTTTTGTTGTATTCATTGGTAAAAATTTAATATTGGGCGTGTTGCAAGCGAAAGGCGGTGACTAGATCCTAATCAACGGAGCAAAATACAAAGCAATAGATGATGTCTCAACTAAGGTAACATGGTTAATTGCTCTCCTTCGAGAACTTGGTATCACTTACTAAAACCACCTCGAATCTAGTGTGATAATCTTGGTGCTACCTATTTGTGTGCAAATCTTATTTTTTTTCATGCCTGAATGATACATGTAAAAATATACTACCATTTTATTTATTTATTTAATAGTAAAATAAGTATTAATATATAGTTAATTCTAAAAATCTTTGTATAACTCACGTTAACTTTTTACTAATTTTAGTTCTAGTAAGTTAATTTGAAAAAAAAAATAACAATTTAGTTTTTGTATTTGAATATTTTTATTATTTTATATATATTTTTTTTTGAATGCTACTGACTCTATAATAAGGGGATCGAATGAGTTTTGAAAAGTCAACTCATTGCAAGTCGAAAGTGTGGATGTATGAAGAAAGTATAAAAGTATATTGAGACTGCGGCTTGGAGGGTTGAGTTCAGCATCTTACCATCGAACCGTGGTGCAGTGACTTATCATAGAGGGATGTGATTAAATGATTAATAAATGTGCACCTATTTATTGAAAATTGATTTTAAGAAAGATATATATGATAACCAAATAACCAAAAAAATATATAGTTAAGCGTATTTGACTACCGAGAAGTAAACATAATACAGTGTTGAGATCCAATTAATATCAAACCCAAGGTCCCGGGTTTAAATCCCATCTGGTTGGTTGGAAACATATTGTTTCCCAACTGATTCAATTCAATTAATTAATTCATTAAGAGGCATTTAATAAACACCACATTTTTAATGGTCATAAAACCCCTTACTTGGCATTAAATGCTACCTATTATGTGTGGCATGGCCCTGATGAGTTTTAATTCATTCCAAAAGGTTGAACCCCAACCCTAAGGGCCCCCCACACCCCGGCCCGACAGAGCATTTGGGAGGATGTAAATCAACTGAACATGAATCATAAAGACTAGACCGGTGCTCACTGCGCACAAGGAGCCCCTCTCACTTTGAGAGGTTCCTCCCACACTGCCACTGGTGAGACTCAATCCTTGGTCATTCTTCCAAAATTTCACCTTTATGACCAGTTGAGCTACCCATGCAGGCATGATGAGTTTTAATTACTTGTACAGCAGATAAGCTAAGCCAGGTATTGGAATGGACAAGATCAGATTTTATATTAGTATTACTCTTAATAATTAGAAGTTGAAAAAAAAAAGAGTTGATTGATACTATCAATACTAATATCGATTGACGTTGTAAGTTAATTTTCTCCAAAATGATATATTCTTCATTATTATGCATTCTCCCATGGCATGTCAACAAAATAAATTTGTTTTATCACTCAACTAATCATCATTACTAAATTAGCAATAGGAAGTCTCAAGGAGAATTTGCACGTGGTATGATTTCTTAATTAGGTTGGAATAGTAGATATATATAGAATTCTCAAACTTTTGCAAGCTATAATAAGTTGTCATGGTAGTTGGAAGATTATACGTATTGTTTCTCACCATATTACTAAGTTTGACAATAGTTGTAAATTTGTAATTGATTGTGTAGTAAATACATAATTGAATGTCGATTCACATGAGTGAATAGATTTATAAAATTAAAAAAAAAATAAAAAAAACATAGTGTATATTGATATTGATATCTTGCAAGATGCAGAGACTAATACTACATACAAATAAATTGATATTTAGGTCATTTGTATTAGTAAGAATTGAAGTTTAGAATTTGATGGTGATATTTGTATTATTATTAAATTTTGATTAAACTTAATATTTTTTATTGGTATTATTGAACTTTTTGGAATAAAAAGAGATCCATTAATGAATCAGATCACAATTCAAAGTATCATATAAAAATAGGGGAGCCCTACAATCATATATACATGAAAATGGTTTTCCTAGCCATCAAGCAATGTGATTTGCAAAAATCAAACTGAAAAATATCCTTAATACCATTTATTACTTGTAAAGTATTAACCTCAACTTGTATAAAATCATACTTTTGATAAAGAACTAATTTGTAATATTATATAAATTGTTAAAAAGATTCTAAGTATCATCATTTTGATAAAAGAAATTAGATTAATGAATATCTCATTATCTCGTCAAAACTTGTAATGTTGACTTGAAGGTGAATGGGACTATAAAATATCAACAAGATTTGATTGGAATGAGTTAACTATATTTAATCGGAATTAATTGAATTAAAAGTGTTCTTAATTATTAAGTTTGAATCTCAAACTTAAGAGTCTCTCACTACTTCTGCCCTAGATACTAGTAGAGAAGGTAAATTGTGATATATATCTTAACTGGTCAAATACATACCTTTCTTTTTTAATCATTGGTATGATTTGAACCTTGCATCTTACGGATGCTAGCAAAACAAAACTTATAAACTTATTTTGAGTTGGTTGAGAAGTAGAATTATGCCATGGCAACTATTTTGTTAACAAGTGGTGGTTAGGAAGTTAATTAGGGTGTATATATAGGCAAGACCTGGCTGGTTGTTAGGTCAATAGACAATAATAATGTATTTGTGGGCATTGATTATGAACTCCAAATTCATTGGTGAAAATAAATCAGCCAATGAACTATATATAGTCAATATTTGAAGATAATACACCATTGGCCACCATATTACAGAGACTATTAATGATAAAGATTTGTGTTTCCCCAGATACGATCTTCTTTTATTTATTTTATTTTAATCAATATTATTTATAGAATGTCTCTCATGAGACCGTCTCATGAATTTTATCTGTAACATGGGTCAAGTTAAGATGAAAATATAATATTAATCAGGAATAAAATATTTGTTTCTTCAAAAGTTCGGTTAGTATTATATTTTTAAATATAAGTATTACATTTTCATCTTGACTCGACATATCTCATGGACAAGGATCTATGAAACTGCCTCACACAAATTTTTGCCATATTTGTATCAAATTTTATCTGGTATGTAGATATGACATCAAAATTCAAAACATGTCATTACCATTCATATCTATACATACTCATGCATTGATGCCACTTCCATAAATACTTATAAATTGATAAATTTTGTTACAAGTTAATTTACGTCGCTAGAGATGGTCATGCCTTCTCCGACAACACCTTGGTCTCAATTATTCATTTTTATTATCCGACAACCGCTAGAATTTTAGTGACCTGATATTACAAGTTACTAACAAGTAATTAGGTTTTGATGGACTAAATTGACATATTTATATATTTAATTGCAACTTCAAAAAAATTGAAGACCTAATTAATTTTTGAAGTAAAATTCAAAAGTCTATTTAATCATTTTCCCTTATTTATATTATTACGTTGTAACTTGTAAATGTTTTTGCACTGCCACATTACCACAACGGAAAATAATAAATGCATGTACTCTCAAGGACAATTACAATTGAAGAGTTGATTGACAATTTGACACGTACATTAAAAAATGTTATTATTGGACAGCAAGCTTGCTCATGAAACAACCCTATGTATTAAAATGAATGTGACTGTCAACTACCCACTCAATTAATATGTGATTTAGGGAAGGTAAGGCATTACAAGTTATCACATTAATCATTTCATATTGTACAAGAGACATCAACGCATGCAAGGTTAACAAGGAACCTCCTATTCATCATCAAATCATCAATACACTTATTTTAATGGATTACTTCTATTTTTTAAAAAAAAAATTAGTAATAATAACTCAAATCCTAATTAACCAAAAAAAAAAAGTGTCTTACAACTTTAAGCCGTCTGAGACTACATATTGGAATGGAATGAGTCCTATCAAATCTCCTTGCTGACAAAATCCCCTCACGGAGTTTATTAACTCTCACCTAGCTTAGCCTAGTACCCGTAACCTGTTTGGAATCAAAAGCAAAAACCAATTGCTCAGATTTGGAGAGGTCTAGCCAGGATTAATCAAACACTTTCCAATGGTTCATGTTTCATCTGTAATTACCTGAGTTGTCCATTGGGTTTCCAACAACGGCAGGTTCTGGCTCCTTAATCTCCACAACCACGGCATCTGATGTAAGGAAGGTCCTCGCAACTGAAGCTGCATGCTCCAGGCAACATCTTACCACCTATATATCCAACAAAATACACCTCATTTTTGTTCATTCTTGAATAATAGTAAGCTAAACTTGCAGTCGAGTCCCATCTCCACAACCACATTATTGTACCAAAAACTAGATGTGACATCGCATTTCACTTATTATACGTGATAAGGTAGCAAAGTCAAGAAAATTATTTATATGTTATATTGAGCAAGAACTACAAATTAATTCCTATGTAGATGTATCCCTCAAATTAGTAATATCCTAATACCAAATGCATAAGATGAGATACTGTGTTTGAATGTATTTAAAGAGGAAGTGAACAAGAGACGTGCCTTTGTGGGATCAATTATACCAGCAGCCATTAGATCTTCATATTTACCAGTTGCAGCATTGTAACCATATTTGGGATTATCATGGGATAAGACCTGAAAAGAATTGTATTCCCAGTTACAAAATCATTTTCGCACTCCAATGAAGATATTGGCTACCTAATTACTGGAATGAAGAATTCATTATAATCTACCTTCTCAATTACAACACTTCCATTTACTCCAGCATTCTTGGCAATTAACTTCATAGGGTAGCTCAATGCTCTCTTTACAATGTCAGCTCCAACCTAAAAGCATGTGTTAATACAGCTGCCTAATATATATATATATATATATATATATATATATATATATATATATATATATATATATATACATAAATAATGAAAAAGACAGTTAAATATTCGAACTGCCTTACCCTTTGTTCATCATTGTCAAGAGATTCTTTAATGGCATCAACTTTAGCTGCAAGACGCAACAAGGTACATCCCCCACCAACTACAATCCCTTCCTCTACTGCTGCCTTCAATTGCCAAACATTCGGATTTACCTCATCAACTTAACAGGTGCTAACTGAAATTAATAAGACTAGCTAAATTCGCAGTTATTCCATTTCAAATACCTTTGTTGCATTTAGAGCATCCTCTACTCTTAATTTCTTTTCCTTGAGTTCAGTTTCAGTTTGTGCACCAACCTTAAAAAGGAAACCCAAAATCAACACAGCAGAAGATACAATTGGACACATTAAAAGCAATAAAAGCATCATCCTATATTAGCAGGGTTTACCTGAATGACAGCAACACCACCCGAGAGTTTTGCAATCCTTTCATTCAGCTTTTCTTTTTCATAATCTTGTTCAGCTTCCTGTACGAACAATCCAAATATACTTGAATTTCAGAAGAGTCCAAGCAATGGCCACATATGAGAGGAACAAATTATTTCATACAATTCACACCTCGGCAAGGTTTCTAATCTGTGCAACTCGTTTGTTTACTACTTCTTGAGTACTACCATCACCAACAATTGTTGTCGACTCCTTGGCCAGCACCACTTTAGCAGCATGACCCAAGACCTCACTTCCAGCCTTGTCCAGCGACAAACCAACCTCCTCTCGGATTACAGTACCTGAGGACAGAACATGCAGATAGCACCACTTCACAATAAAAACTTAGCAAACCACAGTAGTACACAATGTACTTGATAATAAACTGACCTCCGGTGAGAACGGCAATGTCATCAAGATATTGGCTTTTGCGATCTCCAAAACCAGGAGCCTTTAATGCAGCAATTTTTAGTGACCCTCTCAATTTGTTAACAACTAGAGTTGCAAGAGGTTCCTGCTCTATGTCTTCTGCAATTACTATAATGGGGTATCCTCCCCTAATTGCTTCTTCCAGGACATTAACTAGATCCCTTGCATTTGTTATTTTCTTCTCAACCAGAAGTAGCTGCCAAGATAATCACACGTTCATGAAGAATGTTCACATTTTTCAAGTATAGGGAAAATGCTTTTTATTAGAAATAGGCAGACCAGGAAAAAAATTAAAATAAAATGAAGAGCTTATGGGACAACACCTTGCAATTTTCATATTCAGCAACCATCTTCTCGTTGTCAGTAACAAAGTAAGGGGAGATGTAGCCACGGTCAAACTGCATGCCTTCCACAACATAAAGATGATTATCCGAACCTCTCCCCTCTTCGAGAGTCACCACTCCTTTCCTGCCGACTTTACTCATTGCTTCTGCTATCATGTTCCCCACTTCATAATTGTTTCCTGCACTGACTGCAGCCACATCTGCTAGTTCACTGTCTTCAACCTGAAAATTACATTAACCACGAAACAATACAACTTTAAATAACAGAATGAATACCACCAACATTTGAAAGAATACAATTTGAGCAGAAACTATACTATTAGATTTCAGGGGCAGTGACTCCATGGCCATCAACATAAACATTAGAAAAATTGAACATAAAAATCTTCAGCTTTACCTCCTTTGACATTAGCTTGAGCTCATCCACCAGGGCTTTAGTTGTTCTCTCAATGCCCCTGGTAATCTGAATGGGGTTTGCACCAGCAGCAACAACCTGAAGTAACCAGCTAAAACGGCTAAAATTGGGTGTGTTGACAATTTAAAAACAAATTTCTTGGAAATCACCAAACCTAAAACTGAATAGCATTAGATTATACAAACCTTAACTCCTTCAGTTATCAGACCTTGTGCCAGAACAACAGATGTTGTTGTACCATCCCCTGCTAAATCATTTGTTTTTGAAGCAGCTTGCCTCACTAAACTTGCACCAATATTTTCAACAGGGTCTTCCAATTCAACCTGTACTTCCATTTCAGGCTTGCATTAAAGTTGGATGCATATTTTGTTGAATACCATTAAACAAGTAGCATAACACTATCAAAACATCTATCATGTGCATTAGGATTTATCAATATAATTTGTTACTTCATATCATATAATTTCATACTGAATCTTAAATACCATATGATATAGGAAGACTAAAAATTTATTCAAGGCCAGGTTCATATACCTCTCTAGCTACAGTTACACCATCGTTAACAATTTTTGGAGAACCATACTTGCTCTCCAAAACAACATTTCTTCCTTTTGGCCCAAGAGTAACACCTACTAGGTCTGCAAGTTTGTTCACACCTGCCTGAAATGGAAAGGCAAAGTGACAATTTGGAGAAGGATGAAGAGAGAAAGCAAGCAATATGTGGTATAAAAAAATAAAGGAAGATTATCTTGGGAGATTACTTGCAATTTCTTGATAGCAGAACCATCTGTGTTGAAGTACAAGTCCTTGGCCATAGCCCGAACCTTAGATCTCTTCCGCAAGACCACATTTTTCCTCCTACCTCCTAATGCATTTGGAGATAATGATGCAAAAGAAGATAACGTTTCAGAAGATTTTAAAGATTTCTTTTCTATCGTCTGGCTGGCAGAGACAACTGCACCAAGTGAAGACATGGCCGAGAACGTTGAAGCCATACTCCACAACTAATCTGTAACATCATCAACCATAGCATTGTAAAAGTTCCGCTTTTGTAATAGTTTATGAGACATATAAAAACACATGATGCTGGAAAGGCTGGTAGGTAAAAATGTAAACTACTACTCTAAAGTACAGTTCTAGAAATTCACGAAACTCTAGTCTAAGCAAATACAAAACTACAAAAGCCTTAAGTTTGTAATATTTAGTGCTTAAAAAGCTGTTTCTGGAGAGCATAGATCGTACACTAACCCAGCCTCTATTAATATATTAGATATGAATCATTTCATATGTATTTATTGTGTCTTTGTAATCTTATAGAATACTTAGCATGTATCATTTCAAGAAACCTAATATAAACCCAACACTGTCAATCCACAAGTACTGCAGTTGACAATATTCTACAACCACACCCATTCTGGAAGTAGCATTCTCCAAATATTGCACATGAACATATATCGCCTTTTTCTATTGATTATCTCCATTCTCTATCAAGTTCTACCGCTCCGCTACTCTAATTCTAAGAAAGGAGCCAAAAGAGTTAAAGTTTGAGTAGCGAGATTATGGTCACATATCCATAGAAGTTCCAATTCACAATGAATAACAGACAAATTCCCTAACAGACATAATGAAACTAAAAATTGAAGCAAAATGAATCGCAATGAACTTCGCAGAAACTGGGCTTGAAACATTAGCAAAAATCTACGATACAGCAAATGAAAGATTCAAAATCCAGGCAGAATTGCAATTGCAATATAAAAGAAAAACAGAATACCTTATCCTGGGATTGATTGTTTGATGAGTTGCTTTGAGGGCTTTGGAAAGTAGAGTGAGTGAGAGGAATAGCAGAATATAGATAAGGAAGCTCAACTTCTTACAAATAGTTAGTAGGATAAGAAATTTCTAGAACTTCCAAGACGCCCGGCCCACAGTGTTTAGTTGATACAGTACTCTCTTGAACTGTGGCCCAACATCCAAGTTTCTTAGTTGGGCTGTTACTCCGGTCGGATCAGGTCCAATTTAGTCCAGCCCAGTTACTCAAAGATTGATTATATACTCAGTAAATTATCCGTGCGATAGACAGATAAATTTTTTTTATTATATATTTTAAATAATAAAATTAAAAATAAAATTATAAATAATTTTAATATTTAAAAGTGTATATTTATTTGACTATAAAATTAGTGTAAAAGTATCATCATTTAATTGAATAATATATAACATTGGAAATTAGATATTGTAATATGATTTAGGCATTTATATTATTACTAAAAATAAATATAGAAAAATGCAAAATGATTTTAAAAAGATATTAAGATGTAAAAGAATTAAAATTAAATCACCTAATTTAGAACTACTTTCTTTCCATATATGATTTATGTAATTTTTTATTGTAAAATAAAATTAATATATTTCAAAAGAAAAAAAATATAGACAATAGTCTGGAATTAAAAATACTTTGAAATCAAAACATCAAGAATTTCATTACTACTTTTGTAAATTTACGTTAGAAAGTAAAAAAAGGATAAGAAATTTAATAACAATTATAATATTAAATTATGAGAATACAATAAGGTCAAATTTTAAAAAAATTTCTTGTATACAATGTTTACTGTTGAAATTATTTTGTTACTTTTATTGTCATAAATCAATATTTTCAACCCATTTAGAATAGTGTAAATTTGTATAATTATATTTTTCAAAAGGAAAGTGTACTTACAACAATTATATTAGGCAATAATTATGTTAATAAATAATTATTATTTTGGTACATTAATTTCGGCCAGTGTAATATAAAATTAATTTCTTAATTATAAAAATATTAATTTTTTTACGCGTTTTGCGAAAATGAGATAATGTCCAATGATTATTTTTAAATAAGTATTTCAAAGTATATCAATGCAATATTATATATAGGAGATGTTTATCCATAGGTAAATAAAATTGTCATTGTTTTCATCTTCAGTACATGTCTTCTTCTTTTTTTTTTATTGGTAGTGTGTCATGTGCAATTAGGTTACTGGTAGCAGCATAGAGGGATTCATCATGCAATGAGATTATGGTGTAAAAAGCTGTAGATTTGTCTTGTTGTGTATATGGTTGAGATTTTAGTTGTAATATGAACTCTTTATCTTACAAACACATATTGATATTGGCCCTGTTTGGTAAAAAATTGGCCTATAGGCCAATTTTGGCTTATTTGACCATTATTAATTGTTTGATTTAGTTAAAATATCAATATAAATGTTTGGTTAATTAGCTTTTTGCAACTCCAAAAGGCTAAAATTAAAAAAGCTACTCCTAGCAACTTTTTCAATTAGCTTTTTGAGAAAAAAAATTATATCAAACAGCTATCACCAAACAGCTAATTTATCAAACACTTTTCTAAAATCAGCTAATTTTATCAACTATTTATACCCTCTAATTAACACAATCAGCTAACAGCTATCAGCTAATAGCCATTTTACCAAACAGGGCCATTAAGTAGTGGTAGTTTTTTCCTACATGTTTCATGTGTTGTGAGATGTGTGTCGTAGGTTATCATGTGAACGTATTGAACAAAATATTAATATTTATTATATTTGTATAAAATACATAATATATATATATATATATATATATATATATATATATAACATGTTTTGTATTATAACTTTGATATTTAATCACAAGATAATGTAAAAAGAAGACAATGGACAATGTGCGTGTGTGCGTATGTGTATCAAATGCAGAAGAAGTTCTAGGTGAAACATGCAGGTGAATGTTAGTCATTGATCTTGCCAAAATCAACGCCTAGGATGAACACGAATTAAAAGAAAAAACACGATGGCAATTTAGTCATTTTGCATATTGTTCAAATTTAATGTGCATATTTTCTGTGTTTAAGGTGCGTTGTATTAATACTTAACATACGCTGTTTTAACACTTAAGGTGCAGTGCGTTAGTTATACACTTAACTTAAGGTGCGTTATTTGTTGAAACTCAATGTGCGTCATTCTAAAGCTTAAGGTGCGTGGTTGGTGTTCTTAAGATGCGTGATCTGTGTTCTTAAGGTATTTTGTTTGTGTGCTTAATGTGCGTGTGTTTTGTACAAAGCGCATCAACTTAATGCTTAATGATATTTTATCTGATTAATATGATGAATTGGTTAAAAATATTTGGCTCATTTGCTTACCAAAACATTATCACTCCAACAAAATGTTGGACATAAACATGTTTAGCTCAGTGTCTTGAGTAGATACTATATATCCATTAGTGACTAATGATGCATTAATCGATCTGATAAACTTCCCATAAAATACAGAGTAATCATAATTATCATCGTGGGATATAACTCATATAAGTCACTCACAACTCTTCTACATGCCAATGAACCAATCCAACAAGCTAAGCTATCGGATTGGCAAAAACCATAGAAATACATAGAACGGCATGCCCGCCCGCAGTAGATGGCTTCTAAGTTCTAAGACTTGGAGAGCCAAACGACGTCGGCGACTACCGAAACGGCGAGCAGAAAGCAGCTTAAAAAGGCAAAGGCTATGGAGGCAGCGACCCGATCGCAGAAGCCACGGAGCGGTTTGCACAAGCTGGGCAGAGCCAAATGCCGAATTCCTGTATGGTTCAGATTGCTAACGCCGGCCGCCGCCGATCCCGCACTCATCATCGCAAAGGTAAATACCTTCAAAATTTTAAAATCCAATTCAGAATATACTCTATTCATTTTCATATATACATTCACAGCTATGGCGATCGATATATATATATATATATATATATATATATATATATGAGTGTTGTTTAATTGTTTGCCTGATCTGCCGCAAAAACGATCCAAGCATGGTTCCGTGAAGGCGCCGGCGGCGATCTTCTTAGCAGCCTTGACCCGCTGATTAGCAGCTGAAGCATGGCGTGAACCGCCACCGCTGCAGATACTCCCACCAAATACCTCATACATACAATACAATAAAATCGCCTCATAAAAGACATGAATCAAACAACAGTGATATTATAAACCCTAGATAGCTATTTTAGTCTATTTTTTCAAAGTGGGAACAAATAATCTGATCTATTTTAGTGTAGTGTTGAACCCGTGAGTGAAAATACAACAAAAATGTCAAAATCTCCACCGACCTAGCGGCTAGCCTGCTACTAGTGCAGTGAATACAGGGATGAATGCTCAGAAACTAACAATATTCCGATTGAGAGAATAAAATTAGGTGAAACGAACCGCCATTAGTGTAGCAAAGATGCTTACTCAAAAGCGTAAGAGAAGGACCACTTGGAACGGAGAGGGATATTGAATCCATAGACGGTGATGGTGGAAGCTTCCTTCGCCGTCACCATTAGAGACAAGGCCGTCACCGACGTTAGCAGACACAGAGCTCGCAGGATGACGTCCATGATGTCAGCTTTCCGACGAATAGCACCTCTCTCGGTGACCAGAGGTCCAGTCATCCCGCCGTTAGTCTCCGGCGGATCTTTTCCCTCCGTGTTCATCTCAATGCCGGTCTCCGTTTTGGCTCCCATCGACAAATCGACAATAATGGTGTGCTTTCTCTACGGAATATGGTATTGGGGGTTAAAAGTAGTTCAAACCGAGCGTGGAAAGAACGGGACACGTGGCAAAAAGTGTGGCGTCGAGAGCTGAGCTGGGAGTTGTTCAAAGAGAGCATCCGTGACTCGTGAATGAACAGGATTAGAAAACCAATAAAATGTGATTCTACATGGAAGACCGATCAACATAAAAACATTAAATAAATTATATATTTGGAAGAATAAATAAATTATATATAATGGGCAACCTCAATTATGGTAGGAGAATTGGTTTAATAAGCATATGATAAGATTTTGGTTGCTCATGCATTAGCAAAACATGTAGGAGCGGTTCATACACGTTCTGTCGGGACGGAATCCCTCCCTCCTTTTATTCTTTCTGAGTTAAGTTAATGAATTATATAAAGTTTTTGGTTTTCAAAAAGCATATGATAAGATTTTAATTTTACATTTTCTGAGAATTGTTTATTGAGGTTTTTTTTTTTTTTTTTTTTTAACTATCCCCGTTAGGAGGGTATGTTAGTTTTAAAATCAGGAAAATGATTTATGAAAAACATCTTTCGGGTTTCCATTTGGGAAGTAGGAAAATGTAAGGTTAATGAAAAACAATGCCTTGGTCAATAAAAAAATAGCTAAGAATTTCAGGAAAATGACTTCTCCTTTTTTTGTGGTAAATTATTTTCCAACCTTTCTCCAACTCGCCTCTCTACCAACAAACCACAGTCTTTTGCTCTCACCTTTTTCTTGCTACATCATGTGCTTCTCCTTCATCTTCTAGCATCTTCTTACCACGGCCGAAAACTTCCGAAAACCAGTCTAGCCGATTGGTTTTCGGAGTGAAACCAGTCTGGCCAACTGGTTTCTACATTGGTTTCCGTTGGGAAACTAGATGTCAGAGTGTGAGTTTTGTGCTTAAGGTGCGTGGGTTGTGTACTTAATGTGAGTAGTTGTTGAAACTTAAATTGCGTGAGTTTTATATTAAGGTGCGTTGGTTTTGTGCTTAATGTAAGTAGTTGTTGAAACTTAAGGTGCGTGAGTTTCCTTCTTAAGGTGCGTTGTTTTCCTTCTTAAAGTGCGTGATGATTTGTATGTTTAAAGTGCGTCAGTTGTGTGAAACTTAAGGTGAACCATTTTAAAACCTTAGGTGTGTGGTTTGTGTTTTTAAGGTGCGTGGTTTGTGTTCTTAAGGTGCGTGATTTGTGTTCTTAAAGTGTTTTGTTTGTGTGTTTAAGGTGCGTGATTTGTGTACTTAAAGTGTGCCATTTTAATGCTTAAGGAACTCTTCCCTGAACCTGAACCCTTCTCGTGCGGCCCCCACACGGGAATGCTTAATGGTTCTCATATGAACCGGATTACATACATACATACATACATCCATGCATGCATGCATGCATACATACATACATACATAGTTTAGGTGCGGCCGCGCCTTCCCGTGTGGTCAGTACGGCCGCACCAATAGTTATGCAAATATGCACCAACAATGTTAGGAAATGCACAACAAAAAATGCACAAATTAGGTATGCATTACCAAAAACGCACCATTAGGTATGCATAAAAGTATCACACAGTGTCCAGAAATGCACAATTAGGGATGGGGAGTTATGATGCATTATTTTGGGAGTGTTGTACGTTTTTTGTATATTTGTGCATTTCATTGTTGTGCTTTTCCTAACACTATTGGTGTCTTTTTCAAGCGATCGCATTTGAGCAAATATATATATATATATATATATATATATATATATATATATATTTCATATTTAATTCATTGACAATGACTTTTTTCTTTTTCATTATTTTTTATTCCATTGTTCAATAATAGAAGAGTAAAAGGGTAATGAATTTTGTAATTACTAAACGATTGATTCGAATAGTATGATAACAAAAGTAGGCAAACAAACATAATAATCGAAATCAAAACCTATAATAGGGTGTAAAAGTCCAACCAACCACACCCTTAGAGCATATTTGGTTGGATGGAAAATGTTTTCCTTAAATTTGAGAAAATTAAATTTTTCCTCCGTTTGATTCATGGAAAACTTTTCCCAAGAAATGTTTTTTTTTTTTTTGTTAGTTTTGAAGAAAATGATTTCCAAGGTGAGGGCCGAGGGAGTGTCATTTTGTTTTCATGGAAATTGAAAAGAAAGTACGTATCGCATGCTTGGACAATTTTACCCTTATTATTACTTTCATTATTATTTTTTTTAAATATTATTACTTTTATTATCATTGTCATTTTGTATTGACATTTTAATCTTTATACTCATTATTTCTTACTATTTCAACTCCAACCAAACAATAGAATAAATATATATTCCCAGTAATTTGTTTTCGACCAACCAAACAATAAGTCAATTTCATGGTAATTTCTTTTGAATAGAATTTAAATTCCATTTCCCCTAAATATTTTTTGCAAACCAAACGGGGCCTTAATGTATTAAAAAAAAAAAAAAAGGCAAAAACTTTTGTGAGGATCCGTACGTGAGACCAGTCGAGTCAACATGAAATGTGATACTCATACTAGCAAATGTAATACTAAATTATGAATAAAATGTTTATTACTTATATGAGAAAATATAATACTTTTACATATTTTTTTTGGAAAAGTAGGAGGGGGTGACCCCGAAAACAGAACACAGAGCTACGTTGTTAGGGTGCTATCAAAGCACTATCAAGGTCTAACATATCTCTAATCTCCACCGGTGGTGCGTGGAACTCAATCCAATTGCATTTTCTACGCGTAGCACTTTTGGCCAACCATTCAGCTCACGTGTAGCCATGACTAAGGTTCCGATTCCAGTTCCTCAAATGGCCAAACTAGAATCGGAACCTTATGTTAAGGTTCCGATTTTGGTTTATGAATCAGCTGTTCTGGTTAGAACCGCCAATTCTAACCGTGTGTTTTTAGGTTTTTTTTTTTTTTTTTTAAATTTTTAAATGTTATTTCAACTGGCCAATAGTTATGCTGTGCAACTGAATGCACCATGCGCATGGTGCATACGATGCAAAGCGACGTCGTTTTGACTAAAAACGCGCGTCTCACTTAAAAAAAATAATCAGGTTCGATTCTCGACAATAGCATTATTGTGGACACATAGTTATGAATTTCTGGATATATAGTTATGAATTTGTGGATATATTGTTATGAATTTATGGATATTTAGTTCATTCATTATGGATATTTAGTTCATTCATTGTAGATATTTACTTCATTCATTCACTGTGGATATATAGTTATGAATTTCTGGATATATAGTTATGAATTTCTGGATATATAGTTCATTCATTGTGGATATTTAGTTCATTCATTATAGATATTTACTTCATTCATTCACTGTGGATTTAGTTCATTCATTGTGGATTTTAACTTCATTCATTCACTGTGGATATATAGTTATGAATTTGTGGATATATAGTTATGAATTTATGGATATATAAAAATGTTATTGCCGGAAATCGAACCTGATTTCTTCTTTAAGTGGGACGCGCGTTTTTTAACCAAAACGACGTCGTTTTGCATCGAACATGCGCATGGTGCATTCGGTTGCACAGCATAATTTGCGTCAACTGGCAGTGGCCTGCTGGCCACACCACACAGGCCACTTGGCCTTTATTTATTTATATTATTTTTTTATGTTTTGTTTATCAGTGTATGTTATGTCAATAGTTATGCTGTGCAACCGAATGTACCATGCGCATGGTGCATACGGTTCAAAACGACGTCGTTTTGACTAAAAACGCGCATCCCACTTAAAAAAAAAAAAAATCAGGTTCGATTCTCAGCAATAGCATTATTATGGATATATAGTTATGAAATTGTGGATATATAGTTATGAAATTGTGGTTATATAGTTATGAAATTGTGGTTATATAGTTCATTCATTGTGGATATTTAGTTCAATCATATATTGTGGATAGTTAGTTCATTCATTGTGGATTTTTACTTCATTCATTCATTGTGGATTTTTACTTCATTCATTCATTCATTGTGGATTTTTACTTCATTCATTCATTCATTGTGGATTTTTACTTCATTCATTCATTCATTGTGGATTTTTACTTCATTCATTCATTCATTGTGGATTTTTACTTCATTCATTCACTGTGGATATATAGTTATGAAATTGTGGTTATATAGTTATGGAATTGTGGTTATATAGTTCATTCATTGTGGATATTTAGTTCAATCATATATTGTGGATATTTAGTTCATTCATTGTGGATTTTTACTTCATTCATTCATTCATTGTGTATTTTTACTTCATTCATTCATTCATTGTGGATTTTTACTTCATTCATTCATTCATTGTGGATTTTTACTTCATTCATTCACTGTGGATATATAGTTATGAAATTGTGGTTATATAGTTATGGAATTGTGGTTATATAAAAATGCTATTGCCGAGAATCGAACCTGATTTCTTCTTTAAGTGGGACGCGCGTTTTTTTTAATCAAAACGGCGCCGTTTTGCAACCGTATGCACCTTGCAAGGTGCATTCGGTTGCACAGCATAATTTGCGATGTTATGTTTGGTTTTTGTTTTAAAATTAGCCTTTGCGGCTTGCGCCAGTCTACCGGTAGAGTGGCCCCTGGCCACAACGCCACAGATCACTTGGTCTTTTTTTTTTTTTTTCTTGGTTCTGGAACCGAAACTCAGAATTCTTTAAATCAAAACTTTTGAATTCAGGTTCTTAATCAGAATCGAAACAGTACGGACGATTCTGATTCTGATTATGATTCGATTCGAATTGAACTGTGATCATATCTACTGGGATGTGACTTATAATAATATGCCACTCCTTCCACGCACAAGCTAGCTCCGCACAGGGGCCAATCAGTTGAGGACCATTCGTAATCCAATCGGTTGAGATAAACGCACAAATTTGATTAGGTAGCCTCAACCTCCAAATGGCCGGCTTCCCATCTTTCCGTGGGATCATGAGAAGGTGCGTGGTGTAATTGCCATAGAAAAACGACCGTCGCTTTCTTTGTTCCACATCTCTCCTCCATGAGCTCCATATTTCCCGCTGTTCGTCTTTCACTTTGCAACGTACAAATTCCATCGGACAATTGGCCGGAGTCGCATCGCAGATGCCCTTCCACAAGTTCGAGTCGCCAATTTTCCATTTAATTTTCATATCAGGCAGCGTGTTACCGCCGTGCATGTACTTAGCCTTGAAAATTTTAGACCACAATATATTATTTTCCTTGAGGATTCTCCAACCAATTTTGACTAACAGGTCAAGATTAATTTCCTTCATTCTTCCAACACCAATCCCGCCAGTAACGTTAGGCATGGTACGTGAGATCATCCCATTTAATCAGGTGCACTCCACTTCCCCAAATAAAAGAACGGATTTTTTGTTCAAAAATATTACATACATTTTCCTTTACAATTAAGTAACTAAGGGGTGTAATTGTGTAAACGAGTCGAGCAGAGCTCGAGCTCGATAAGCATAGTTCGGCTCGATTTCGAGTTCGAGCTCGAAAAATGATGCTCGAGCTCGGCTCGGCAATTTTTCGAGCCGCTCGATCTCGGCTCGAGCAGCTCGATCTTGAGCTCAAGTTCGAGCTTGATCTTGAGCTCGAGCTCGGACTCGATTTGAGTTCTCGAGTTTGACCTATTTAAATTCATATTTCAATTAATAATAAATATTATTTTATCTATACATAAATAATAAAAACTTTAAAATTCAAAAGTTCAAACTTCGGTAGTGGCATCTGATTTGATGCTCCTCCTTATCGGTGGAAGTGGCATCTCCAGGAGGACACGGAGAGATTTAGGCAATGGGTATGCAACTGCAATAGATTTAGGGTTTTCCTACTCTGCGAGTTTTAAGTATAATATATATACACACACACAAATAAGAAATAGATGGTTTGACTTGTTTTCAGAAATAAGACTTCGTGAGATGGTTTCACACAAATGTGACAAAAAAAGTATTGAGAAAAAAAAAAAAAATTATTTTGCTGCCAACAAAATTGGCGGGTTAGGTTAAATAGCAAAAACAGGAAAGGGCATATTGGTCGGTTTCCTGTATCAGTCACCGGAAGTCTCAATCATAGGTATACACGAATCCGGATTCTAGCTGGGAATTCGGGTCATCACAGATAGTACAGTATCAGAGTGCAGTGGAACCGTAGAGAGAATATCCCTACAAAAAGCTGAACCAGTGAGGTTGACCGGCCACTAACAATACAGCGTTCCACACTACCCCACCTGCTACAAAAACCCATCTTTCTCAAAAATCCATGATTATCTATTTGACCCCAGACGCTCAGTTATCTTTTCTCCGTTAAACAAACATTCATCATTCATTGCATCGGCCCAAGATCGCCATCGCAGAATATAACTTTCAGCTCCTTCTCCTGTATTTCTTTCATTTTTCTTTTTTTTCTATCTTGACATGTGGAGTGTATAAATATTGGACTGTTGGTGAAACCCTTGAAGATGGGAATTCTGGGATTTGCTCGTTTCTCTCAAAGCTCCGATCTTTAGGTGAATATCACGTTTTAATCTTTGTTTCAAGATCTAACCGTTCAAGATTTATGTGGAGGCCATTTAAGAAATTTGATTTCGCGCATGCAATGATTTTGGAAATGGTGATCAAAAGGGTGTTTGGGAGCTCTGAAATCGAAAGATTAGATATGTTTCTCTAGTGCTTTGTGCTGGGGATAGCGCCGTTTCCGTTCAGGAATTGCTTGTCTTTCGATCTTATGCTCCGTATTACTTTTTAGTATTAGTTTTATCAAGTCGCCAACTCGATTCAGAGGCACTATCATTTTTTCTTCTTTAAACAGTAAGAAGAAGCAAGGGTGTTTGAAATATTGTTTATCAGAGGGAGGCAAAGGGCTCTTGGGGTTTCTGTAATTGTGAGGTGGGTTTTGAGAAAACAGTATGTCGATATCCTGCAAAGATGGTAAGTCAGTATTGGATAATGGCAAGTATGTTCGCTACACACCTGAGCAGGTTGACGCCCTCGAGAGGCTTTATCATGAGTGCCCTAAACCCAGTTCCATGCGCCGTCAGCAGCTCATTCGCGAATGCCCTATCCTCTCCAACATTGAGTCCAGGCAAATCAAAGTTTGGTTTCAGAATCGAAGGTATTCTCTAGATTGCCTGAGAAATCCTCCCAGTTTGTTTAGTTATTGATTGTATTATGCAAAAAAAAAAAAAAAAATTGCATCTTTACTTGGATTCTTTTCTTTTATTGTTGATTCTGCTTACATTATATTTTCTTGGAACTTAAAACTTCTTTTATTGGTGTTATTTGCAATGAGTTATTGGAGATTTTTGTATTTGTGAAACACAGATGCAGGGAGAAACAGAGGAAAGAAGCTTCAAGGTTTCAGTCTGTGAATAGGAAGCTGACAGCCATGAACAAGCTTTTAATGGAGGAAAATGCCAGGTTGCAGAAGCAAGTTTCTCAATTGGTGTATGAGAATGGCCACTTCCGTAGGCAAACTCCAAGTGTGAGAATTTTTTAGTCATGTTCAAATCAGATTGTCAGTTGTCACCTGTGAATAATTTGGCAATTCCATAGTGCTCAAGTGATTGTAAATTGAATTTGAGGAGTGAGGAGTGAGGTGTTGTTTTCTTTCATTGCAGACAGGGATTGGTACAAAAGACACCAGCTGTGAATCAGTGGTGACAAGTGGTCAACTCCAATTGACACCTCAGCATCCTCCAAGGGATGCTAGTCCTGAAGGGTTAGTGGGTTTATGGTTGTTCAGTCTTTTTCTTTAATACTTAGGATCATGACTGCTATGATGTTATCCTTGTTTTGTTTTGGTGGGTGGCTTATGGAGTTTTGCATGCTCTTCTATTTTCCAGGCTTTTATGCATTGCAAAAGAGACTTTAGCAGAGTTTCTTTCAAAGGCTACTGGAACTGCTGTTGAGTGGGTCCAAATGCCTGGAATGAAGGTATATCATAAATTCAAAATAATACTAAATAGAAGACAAAGAAGCAAACTAAATTACAGCTTCTAAAACCAGCTTGATTGGCGTGAGTGGCCGTGCACTCTCATCCCTTAAGAGAGGTCGGGAGTTCGAACCCCCTCTCGTATGGAAAAATCAATTTGGCCAGCACTTTGCACCTTAATTGGGCCGGCCTGGTGCGAATGTGGACTAGTCTGATGAGTATGGTACGGGCTTAAAGGTGCCTCCTATAGTTAGGGTCTCCTCAGGACACCTGCCTCATGGCCTGGCCAAAAAAAATTTACAGCTTCTAAAGAATCTTGCTGTTTAGCTTTGAATACAAGTCAATAAGAACAAAATGGACCATGAACATTATTTTAGTGCATCATCTATTTGTTATTGCTTGGCAATACTTGCCGGTATCATGAAACCTTCAAATTTAATTTCAATTGTCTTCTTGTGTATCATTGTAATTTAAAGATTAAATTTCTTTTGTTGGTATGAGTAGCCTGGTCCGGATTCCATTGGAATCATTGCTATTTCTCATGGTTGTACTGGCGTGGCTGCAAGAGCTTGTGGCTTAGTTGGTCTTGAGCCTACAAGGGTAATATGATTCCCTCTTTTGATTCTTTTCCAGTTTCTACGGTTACTATTTGGAATTTTTTTATATAACTGAAGCCTGAAGGCAATGTTGTTTCCAGGTTGTAGAAATTCTCAAGGATAGGCCATCTTGGTTTCGCGATTGCCGGACTGTTGATATCCTAAATGTGATCCCCACAGCCAATGGTGGAACCATTGAACTTCTATACATGCAGGTAAGCAACTCAAAACTCTTCTTTTCATGCTCTCAGGATGACTAGCCACGTGCCTGATAAGCTTTGAAACTTGTCTATGTTTAGCTTTATGCGCCAACAACTTTGGCACCTGCTCGTGACTTCTGGTTGTTACGCTATGCTTCTGTTTTGGATGATGGAAGTCTGGTGGTAGGCAATTCATTTAGCCCGGTATTTTCATTATGCCCTGCTCGTTTTTTGTGAACCATTACATTTTTATTTCATGAAATGTATAGGTGTGTGAAAGATCACTTGGTAATATACAAAATGGTCCGAGTGTGCCGCCAGTACCAAACTTTGTTAGAGCAGAAATGCTTCCTAGCGGGTACTTGATTAGACCTTGTGATGGTGGAGGTTCAATTATTCATATCGTTGATCATATGAATTTAGAGGTCAATCAATCTTGTATATACTTGTAAATGCTCATCAATTCATACACTGAATACCATATTGATTTTTAATACAATCTAAAATCTCTGCTAGGCGTGGAGTGTGCCAGAAGTGTTGCGCCCACTCTATGAGTCATCAGCAATGCTTGCTCATAAAACAACAATGGCGGTAAGAATTTGTTCCAAGTGGCTATCATGAAGATGAACTGCACAATGACATATGTTTTGTTTCCTTCCAGGCCCTTTGCCATCTGAGGCAGATAGCGCAGGAGGTTTCACAGCCTAATCTCACGAACTCTGGAAGATGGCCTGCAGCTTTACGAGCTTTACGTCAGAGATTGAGCCGGTAGATCACATGCTTTATATCTGCCCTCAGTTTAAGTTACTAAATTATATAAATTCCCTATATATATTCTCTTGGCAGGGGTTTTAACGAGGCTGTGAATGGCTTTACTGATGAGGGGTGGTCATTGCTTGGTAATGACGGCATTGATGATGTCACTGTCCTCGTCAACTCCTCTCCATATAAACTGATGGGTCTAGACCTCACGTTTGGAAATGGTTTTACATCCATAAGCAATGCAGTCTTGTGTGCAAAAGCATCGATGCTTCTGCAGGTCAGCTAATTAAAATATTAGCACATTATTAGTTTGCCGAGGCAGATGTGTATTACAAAATAATTGTTATTTGTTACTGTTTTTAAAAGCTGTTAGAGTCTAAAGAAATATTTCAATTTGGCAGCCTTTTTCTTCTGTTGCTTTTAATGATGTCGTGTGCTACTTTTTCTTCAGAATGTTCCGCCTGCAATGCTTCTGAGGTTTCTCCGGGAGCATAGGTCCGAGTGGGCTGAGAATAATATTGATGCTTATTCAGCTGCTGCTATTAAAGTTGGTCCTTGCATCCTACCAGAAGCCCGTATTTTTAACTTTGGGAATCAAGTTATACTTCCATTGGCTCACGCTGTTGAGCACGAAGAGGTGAGTAACTTTGTCTTGTAGGATCGCTTTATGAATGAACATAATGTGCTTCTCGTTGTTTATGTTATCGGAGCCTTTACAATCTATTCGTCTCTGCTTGACTACTTGTTTTACATTTGTTAAGGAATATATATTTGATATATAGTATCTCTATATATTAGGCAGTTTAGGGTTTTAGGGAGGTAAGACATATGGAAACTTGTTTCCTATTCGTGGTTTTCTAGTACCTATTTATAGGGCTTTTTATTCTCTTTTCCTAATGACAGTTTGAGACAATATACGACAGCACATTAGAAACCCTCTCTCTCTTTACTTTCGTAACATGGTATCAGAGCCAGTACAATAAATATATATTCCTTAACAACATTAACACTCTGTAGTTGCTGGAGGTTATTAAGTTCGAAGGCAATGGTCATTCCCCTGATGATGCAATCATGCCAAGAGACATGTTTCTGCTACAAGTAAGTCCCGTTTCTTTGCATCCATGGCAACAACATTTGAAACTGAAGTCGAGAATTGGGCGTGATTGAATAAAGCGTTAATTATCTTTGGCAGCTATGTAGCGGAATGGATGAAAACGCTGTAGGGACGTGTGCAGAGCTCGTATTTGCTCCTATTGATGCGTCTTTTGCGGATGATGCGCCTCTCCTCCCTTCTGGTTTTCGCATCATTCCTCTCGATGCTGGCAAGGTTTACATTTTTCCATGCCATACCTCGTTTCGGTTTCCATTCAGTCATTATTCGACTTTTTTTGTGTTTCTTCTAACATTTGCGATGTCACGCAGGAAGCTTCCAGCCCCAGTCGCACCCTCGACCTCACTTCTGCTCTCGAGACGGGGACAGCGGAAAATAAAGCTCCAAATAGCCTCGGCACTAATAACAGTGCGACAAGATCTGTTATGACCATTGCTTTTCAATTTGCCTATGAAAGCCACATGCAGGAGGCTGTTGTGTCGATGGCGCGACAGTATGTGCGCAGCGTTATCTCGTCTGTTCAGAGGGTAGCGTTAGCACTCTCTCCTTCCCACTTGGGCTCCCACCCGGGCCTGAGACTGCCACTCGGGACTCCTGAAGCACACACCCTCGCCCAGTGGATCTGCCAAAGCTACAGGTGTATTACTCGATCACTACTTGTCATTGTGCCTGTGATTCGATCAAATACTTACAACCATATATCAATGCCTATTTCGCAGGTGCTACTTGGGCGTGGAACTACTGAAATACAGCGGTGAAGGAAGCGAGTCCATCTTGAAAGCACTGTGGAGTCACTCAGACGCTGTCGTTTGCTGCTCCGCAAAGGTTCCCCCTTTCATAATTAAGCCTAACTCTCATGATTCGCAAATCGCAAATGCCATTGGATTCATGAAATTTGGCTCCTTAACTAGTCTAGTTCAATATACTATTTACATACCCAGAAACCTATTTTACTTGCAGAAAAGCTAACAATGAACTCTCACAACAGACACCATTCTGCAAATTTATCTTCATTCTCTTCTAACAATTATGCAGGCGTCACCGTTTCTTGCATTTGCAAACCAGGCAGGACTGGACATGCTCGAGACAACTTTGGCCGCACTTCAAGACATAAGTTTGGAGAAGATATTCGACGACCATGGAAGGAAAACCCTCTGCTCTGAGTTCCCCCGGATAATGCAACAGGTTAGTAAATCAAGCATCTTTTTTTGAGCTATCATATACTCCGTAAAATTTAGGCCTGAACAGCCTGACAGTCTGACCAACTTGGCTGAGATTGTCCTTATCGTATATAATTCTTGATTTAACAAAATAAGTTAATCCTACGATCGACTGGAGATTGATTCCTCGTTTTTGTTCTTGTAAATCGACAGGGTTTTTCATGCCTTAAAGGCGGAATCTGCATGTCAAGCATGAGCAGGCCAATTTCATATGAGAAAGCAGTGGCATGGAAAGTTCTGAACGAGGAAGAAAATGTCCATTGCATCTGCTTTATGTTCATGAATTGGTCATTTCTCTAAGCTTTAGGTGTTGTTATATCAACCCAAACCAAAACCATTGACGTATGAAACCATGTTGTAATTATACGTACAAAATAGTATCAACTTTTGTGCACTGAAAATCTTAAATTATATATTATGACAATCATATGTATGCATACATGCATTATTAAATAGCAGAAGTTCGTTCATACTATATATAATACTAGGTTAATAGGGTTACATTACATTGAAGTACAACTCCGAAATACATCATTAGTCGTCTAATAATACATTAATCATCAGATATTCAAAGTCCCAAGAGGATGACTAAAAAAAATTCCTTAGTACCCTGAATGGAAATGTCATAACTAACCCTAATGGGTGAGTGAGTTTTTACCCAAAAAACCCCATACTAAAGGGTGATTATATCATGGCTTTTTTTTAACGAGGAAAACTCATAGTCAATACTTGAAGACAGGTAGGATGCATGGAGCTGGAACCCTCGAGGGACAATAATGTCTTATTTCCCAAAACTAAAAAAATAAATTAATATATACATTATATTAAAACATTATTCTTAATGATTAATTATTGATGTTAAGATCAGTCATGTCTCTGGTTATGGCCGGAATGCAACTGGAACTCCTGGCTATCCCGGCTTTGTTTGGTTGGCCTTTGTTATCCCTAGCGCTGAAGGTTTTGGCGGCCCGGAGTCCTCTGGGATCGGCTCTGGTCTTCTTCAACATCTCTCTCATGGCTTCCGCCTGGTAAAGAACCGGGTAAGCCCGAGCGAACTTGTTGAACTTGGAGCAAGCGTTGATGTGGGAGTTGACGGCCTCCTCTCGTTTGCCGCCGTTCTTCTCTTCCTCCTCCTTCACGGCCTCGGAGCAGAGGCCGCAAATCCACCGGCCGGCGAACTTGGCGCGCACGCGGTCGATGTACTCCGGGGTGCAGTCCTCCGACATGCCGCAGCACTCGCACTTGGCGTCCTCCACCTCCGAGATGGGCGGCAGCTGCTTGGCCTCCGCCGCCGCAGCGGTGCACGCCGCGGCCACCTCCTTGCTCAGGTCGAAGGAGATGTCGGACACCGTTCTTTGCAGGTTGTTGTTGGCGAGGCGCGGAGGTTTGGCGGCGCCACCGCCGACACCAACGTTGTTGTTGTTGTTGTTCTTAGGTGTCGTACGAGAATAGGAGCTGAGCAGGACTGGCTCTCCGTGGGGGGCCATGATAAATCCTTAAACCGGAAATCACAGAATATAATGTTGGAAGTTTTGGGTTAGGATTGTTACGTTGTGTTGGAGGTTTGAATTGGGTTAAGTTTTTGATGAATAGGGATGGATTTTATAGAAGGTGGAGAGGTAGGGTTGATGTAGTTGGGAGCCGAAAAGGTGGTACATGATCACATGTCATTGTAGCCATAAATATTGTGTATTTGAATGTGCTAGATTGTTCATGTGGCTTGAGGGGTTTCCAACAGAAAGCCATTGCCTTTCTCTATTAGGTTTTAATTAATGATATGTTTGATATATATGATCTCTAATACTTATGCACCACAAAAAATTGAAATTTTTACTCCAATTTCTTTCGTCCATTATATTCAACAGTGATTACATTATATTATATTGCAAGAATTAGCAATATTAATTTTCTGTATGTATTTAACCTTTTTAGGTATATAGAAGCTAAGAAGAAGAAGGAAGAAAAAAAAAAGGAACAATGGAATATTTGGTCATTCAATTATACCTCAAGTGTAGATTCAATCACTCACATATTTATATTTTTATCGCTCAGTTATTCTTAACGTGGCGATTTTCATTTTTGTTAATATTTTATTAAGTTCGGGTGAAAATTAGTCAGTAAAAAATTTTAAATGGCAAGGTAATTTGATTTCTTCTCCTGCTTATATGATATAAGCGTTCTTGGTAGGGAAGAAGAGGAAGCCTAAAGGATCGGAATTTCAAGCATCAAGCTCCAACTAACCTAGCTGATTATATATATATATATATAGAGGGACGCACTCAGGTGTGAATAAGTGCCCAAGAAATGCGAACGAATCAGCGCGCGACACGTGTCCAGATCTAATAACTTAAAAAAAAATGCGGTGGCATTTTCGTAAATAATTGAACATCGAAGTGCAAGTAAAATATCTTATAAGTGCACCTATTTTCACCTACAAGTGCATGTAATTTTGCCTTGTTAGCATTCACTTTCCGCAACCATTCATGCACCTGGGTGTGCTTATAACTATATGTGCAACTATTTATAACTATAGGTGCAACTACTTATAACTATAGGTGCACCTACTTTCACCTATAAGTACATGTAATTTTGCCTTGTTAACATTCATTGATCTGAGTTCAGCGGGTAGTAATACTCCTGAAAACCACTCGCAAACATTCATACACCTAGATGCAACTACTTATACCTATGTGTGCAACTACTTAGAACTACAAGTGCAACTACTTAGAACTATAAGTGCAACTAAGTATTGATGCTCAGTGTAAATTTTTACTTGCACCTATAATACATTTTACATGCACTTGTAATACATTTTACTTGCACTTCGATGTTCAATTATTTACGAAAATGCCACCGCATTTTAAAAAAAAATCAGTGTTTCTCATCCATTAGATCTGGACACCTGGACGAACAGAATCCATTCCTATTTCGCGTCTGGGCGAGCCGTTCGCACCCGAGTGCAAGTCTATATATATATATATATATATATATATATATATATATATATATATATATATATATATGCGAGTTCAGGTGCGGCAGTGTGTTACGGTGCGGCAACACCAATAGTTCAACAAATATGCACCATCAACGTTAAGAAAATACACCACACAAAACAGAGTAAACAGAGCACTGCATCACCAAACACACACCATTAGGTGTGACTAAAAACACCATACACTGTTCGGAAATACACCATTAGGGGTGGTGAGTTATATGGTGTATTTTTTTTGAGTCTGTTGTGTATGTTGTGATGTTTTATTGCATTTCATTGTGGTGTGTTTTTATTACACTGTTGGTATATTCTGGAATTCCGCCGCACGGGAAGACCCCGCCGCATTTGAACTTTATTCTATATATATATAACCCATGCTCCAGGTGAGAAGCTATGGACAAATCGGAATCATTGATCTAGTAGATTTAACATTGAAAGTAAAGAAAAAAAAAATGAAAATTCAAATGACCCCGCTCTCTTTTACTTGAGTTTCTATCCATCAGATCTTGCAAATAAGCAAATCAATAGTTTGAATTTTGTCCACAGTTCTCACTTAGAGTATGAACCGGATTATATAACCTCTATGTGTGTGTAAACTTTAACATTTGTTTACCATCAGGTTGGAGTTTAAAATTTATCAAATCAAATGAGGGGAGCGCTTAATTAGCTATATAAGGATGAGAAGATAAAATCAAAGATCCTCCCACCTAATGGGTTGCTAAGTCACCGTGATTTACCCTCCGTTATTATGTCAAGTCAAGATGTGAGGGTCTTAAGGTTAGGGATGTAAATTGGGCCGACCCTATTGAACTAATCGATTTAGGCTAATTGATTTTTAACTTTCAATTTTAATAAAACAATGTATGTACACTAATAAATATAAACTTAATTATATATCATTCAATCAATTTATACCTCAATTTCTAAATTCTAACTAAAAATAATTAATATTTTTTTTAGAAAGGAAAAAATAACTAATATACTTATACTATAATATGATACTTATAGTAATTTTATTTGTCATCATAAAAATATTTTATTTTGTAATAAATATATTAATAAATTTATTAAAATTATAATTTAAAAATATTAAAGATGAACTTACATATAAACTCTATGTATATTTTGTTTCACATCACTTCATGGTAGATTTATTCTAGCACAATGGCGAATAAAAAAAGTGAGCCAAGGCAACACAACCATGTAAGCTAAGGCCTCTTTGCTCACAACTTCTACACGATTTTATCCATTACATCTTTTTACATTGCCTGTTTGGGAAGCGTTTGCTTAATTAACTCGTGTATTTTTATTGTTGACTTATTATTTATAATGTATGATTTATTGTAAATAAAATCTCAAATCCCTTACCAATTAAGTTATCTAATAATATATATAATGTACTAATGATATTGAGTTATGGGAATGCAAAGGTATGGAATCCAAGTGGTAAATTTGAAGAATTAATGAAAAACGTAACATAGAAAGTTGGTCAAATTAATGTGCGTGGTAGGTTCATTGGCAAGGGACATGTAGGGTTATATATCCTTTTACAACAGATGTATTCTGCTCTGCAACTTGGCTTATTTCTTTTCGTAATTATTATATTGGGAGAATTATTGTTATAAACTAATATAAATTTTGTTTCTTTTTGATGTTTGAAGAGAAAAGAGGGCAAGTTGGTGGACATCACATGTTGTCGTCGTCTCACCATAGGAACCTTAGCTTGCTGTTTCTGAAGAATAGTGGATAGGAGGACAGAGCTGGATACTTCCATCTTGCCATCCACTTAAAAGGAAACCTATACCTATACTTATACATATCCAGTTCACGTGTCTAAGTATATATAATTTATGTTGGAACGGTGAATTGAGTCTAATGTCTTGTTATTAAAATGTGATGTTGAATGTTATGCAAGTGTAAGAAAATAAATTAATATATTTGTTACTAGTTATAATTTTTAGTATAATGGCCGGTAAGCATGCATTTGATTTATGTTTCTTTTTTCAATAAAAAAAAAAAAAAAAAAAAAGCTTTGACGATTATATAAATAAGTAAAAGTTTGAATGAATAAACATTGCATATTTATCACAATACGATGTGTCTAGATTTCATAATCTAAAAACTATATGTTTGCCCCCAGGGCTTAGTGTAGTGGTTCGTCGTCTAACTTGATATTACGACGGAAGGTGGTAACAGTGTGAGGGTTTGAATCCCACTATAAATTGTTATACCATGGACCATGGTTCATATTGCATTGTGAACCCTGATACAAAAAATTTGTACCTACAGTTAATCGTTTCTGTACATCTGCAGGTACAGAATATGTCAACTATAGATACCGATAATTGCTGACACATAATATGATAGCTACAAGTAGAGAAACTATTAACTGCAAGTACAGAATGTGACAACTATAGATATAGAATCTGATGTTATATTTGGACCAGGGTCTACAATGCAAGGTCGACCCTGGTCCATGATATAATTTGCCCTAAAAATATGAATGGAGAAAAAAGTTCCGTATATGAAAGGTGTAAATTGAATCTCTTGCATGCAAATAAAGATTAAGGTCAGAATCTGACCGATAAACTAGCTGACTACGCGACACGCGATTAATTATTTCTCCCCTGACTCTAGCTAGGGGGAGTAAACTTAATGCCATTTAATCTCAAATGATGTGTTCTTATACAAAATTAATGCGATTTTATAAAAAATAAATAAATAAATGATGATGCATTGAATTTACATACAAAACTAATAATATATACTCTTATTATTTACCTATATGTGTACGTATAGTAGGATAAAAGCTATGCAGTTCACGCGACAAAAATGGGAATTGTAACGTAAGATTAGCTAGGGATGTCACACTGTCTTTTATGAGATAGATCACAGGTTCCCCGTAGGGTGTAAGAAGTATCAAATAAAGATGAAAATAAAAATAGGGTGAATAATTGAGGGCCATATGTACATTCATAGGTTTTGTAGCAACGTAACCTATACTAGTGGTTAAGGGTATAGTGTGCTTATAGTGACTTTGACGTCTCACAAATATCTTTTAACTTATGGTTCATTGTCGCCCTTAATTTAATGCTGGAAGAGAACCGTCAAGCTCAAATAATCATGCATGCATGCACGTACCAATTTGTATCCATCATTAATTGAATTGAATTGTGAGCACATATACTCATATAGTATATGTTAACTTTATGGTATTTTGCCTAAGACTCAGTCTCACCACATAAAATGTGCTATTTGTTGATGACAGGCTGCATAATTATTATCTCAGAAGCCAAGAGCTCGAAATTTCATAAACACATCTCTATTGTAAGATTTATATTTAATTCTAATTGTATTTTTGATTTGTAATTTTGAGATTTTTTTTTAATTATAGCTAGATTTATAATATAGATGATTTGTGATTTATATCAAATTTTTGAACTTCATTTATATTTGAGTAATTTACTAATATTTATAACATGTGTTATATTGTGAGCTTTATAATAAGCTATGTATGATAAAAATTATTTAACTTGATTAATTCATTTAAACAAAATATATTTTGTGATTCAATTATAAAATATATATTTTAAAAGATAGTTTACTTTTTATTAATTATCTAGTCAATGTAAATGGTTTAATTTGATTAATTAATTTGTATAAAATATATTTTGTAATTCAAGTATAATGAAAACTTAAAATTGATTTAACTAAAAATAAAAAGTATTTATAAATATCATATCAAGACAAACAATAGTGGACTAAAATTGGAATGACCCCTATAAATTAGGGCCAAAAATGGAATTTACTCTATATATAAATATCATATCAAGACAAACATTAATGTGCGTCCAGGAAGGAAGAAGCAAAATGTGAATCCCCAACCCGACAGAGCATGTAAATTACGATGACTCAATGGATCTGCCCACTTTGGACATAATTCCCACACTGCCACCGCCGAGGTAATACTGCCCACTAAACCATTGAGCTAAGCCCGTGCAGGTAGAACTTATACACCTTAAGTGTATAACTGACGCACCTTAAATGTTAAAATAGCGCACCTTTAGTGTTAACAAGACGCACCTTAAGCTTTGAAACAACGCACCTTAAGTTTTAGAATGACATACCTTAAGTTTCAACAAAAAACGCACCTTAAGTTCTCAAGTGTATAACTGACAGACCTTAAGTATTAAAATGGTGCACATTAAGTATTAACACGGCGCACCTTAAACACATAAAATATGCACCTTAAGTTTGAACAATATGTATATGATCAAATCGCAACCGCATTTGTTTTTTTTTTTTTTTTTTAAATTCGTGTTCATCCTAGACGTTGATTTTGATAAGATCAATAACTATCATCTACTGCATGTTATGCGTGACCTATTTTGTTGCTACACTCCCGACCTATAAAATAATAAAACATGGCATGCATGCCCATCACATTAGACTAATTTAGCTTAATCGATCTTATTAAGATCCATTGAGTTAACTCTTTCAAATGTATTATTATATAGGTACATATGAGTACGAGGGTACTTATTATGTGGAACCGTGTTCACCATGCGCATGTTGAATACAAGATAGATTCATAATTTTTAAGCTATAGATTCATAATTTCTATACTGTAGATTCATAACATCTATACTGTAAATTCATGATTTCTATACCGTACTATAGATTCATAATTTCTATACCGTACTGTAGATCCATAATTTCTATACTATAGATTCATAACATCTATACTGTAGATTCATAATTTATATACTGTAGATTCATAATTTCTATACCGTACTGTAGATCCATAATTTCTATACTATAGATTCATAACATCTATACTGTAGATTCATAATTTCTATATCGTACTGTAGATCCATAATTTATATACTATAGATTCATAACATCTATATTGTAGATTCATAATTTATATACCGTACTGTAGATCCATAATTCTATTTCTATACTGTAAATTCATAATTTCTATACTGTAGATTCAATAATTTCTACAGAATAGAAATTATGGATCTACAGTATAGAAATTATGGATCTACCCATGTGTTCACCATGCGCATGGTGAACACGTTTCCACATCATAATTTGCATGAGTTCGAACTCTCGATCACATTTCACATATTAAAGTTACTTGATGAGTTTAATGGGCAGACATATATTGCATTTTGCAAGAGCGTTATGCTGTGCAACCGTGTGCATCATGCATGGTGCACACAGTTGCAAAAACGGCGTCGTTTTGACGTCTGACTTAAAAAAATAAATCAGAATTGTATAAGTTCATAATTATACATCCAGAATTACATAACTAAACATCTATAACTATAAATTCAAAATTGCATAACTACACATCCATAACTTCATAACTATGCATCCAGAATTGCATAACTACACATCCATAACTTCATAAGTTTAAATCCAGAATTGCATAACTACACATCCATAACTTCATAACTATACATTAGAATTGCATAACTACACATCCATAACTTCATAACTATAAATCCAGAATTGCATGCATAACTACACATCCATAACTTCATAACTATACATTCAAAATTGCATGCATAACTACACATCCATAACTTCATAACTATACATTCAGAATTGCATAACTACACATCAATAACTTCATAACTATACATTCAGAATGTAAAATTATAACTTCAAAACTTCATAATTGCATGCATAATGACACATCCATAACTTCATAAATATAAATTCAGAATTGCATAACTATACATTCATAATTTCATAACTATAAATCCAAAATGTGAAATTATAAAATTATGAACATATGTTTACATAACTAATGACAATCAAAAATAATTTTTTTTTATTTAAGTAAAATGACGCTGTGTTTTTGTATCCGTGTACACTATGCATGGTGCACACAGATGTACAGCATAATTTGCCAATATAATCGGTGCGGGCTAATCCAGAACATCATATTAGCCTCTTAGTAGGCATTGGGACAAAGCCCTTGGGAACCAAAATTCAGAGTTTCAAGATGGGCCTGAAATGCATATGATAATCCTAGTACTATTTAAGGCCCAAAGAAGCAAGAAAGAGTTGTTATACCATAGACAAAGTTCACCTTGCAAGGTGGACCTAGTCTTAAACTATGTATAAATTATGTATTTTTAATATTGTAATTGTGAATATCTAGAATATAAATTGTGTTTCTAAGTCAAAATACATAACAACTGTAAAAGGGAATTTATAAATGCAATACATGGTCATTAAATCATAATCTGTTAATATTGTGTGACTGTAATATTTCAAAGGAACTTGTGTATACAAAAATATATACAACTTGTGAATTTTTAAAAGGTAAATTGTGAATGTTTGAACTCGGGTCCACAGAATAATTTGCAAAAATATCTGCATTTTTTTTCCTTTCTAAAAAAATCCGTAACTGCTACCTAAATATGGACTTTTGATGAAATCTATCTTGTAACCTTAGCTTGTCTTGAGTGTAATCCGTCTTGTGATCCTAATTGACACAAGGTAACAATAAGATAAACTACACACTCAAATCAATAAAATCAAATTTAAAACTTTGTAATTCTCAAGCTAACAGTTTAATCAATTCGACTAGAATGACCTAATTTTCAAGTCAACTCAAGTTGAATCCTTTTGAGGCATATCTCCATGAAAATCGCCACTAAATCCGTTGAATAATGGCTAGACCCAGCAGCAGCTGCCTATCTTCCTTTGGTTCAAACTAACTTTGAGGGCAGCTGTGATTGAAGACGAAACGGAATCCATAAAAACGTAGACCATTAATTTTCGTTAAAGTTATTATTATGTAATTAATGAGAATAAACTTCACGCAATTTCTCCAATAAAAAACTATTATTAATCTTTTTGTTTTAATTTTCACCTTTTTCTTTTTTAAAGCTTTTCTTCTTCAATACTTCAAATGATACATAGGGAAAAATGATTCCTCCCAAAATAGTAAGAAATATAGAGGAGAAAGTTGAACTCCCTTTTTTAACACACAAAATTCATTTGAATTAGCAACTTTTCATCATGTCCTTCCAACACGCACCGCCTTCAATCCTTCTCTTTCTTTTAATTTTCGTGTTTAATAATTAAAATTTTACATTTTTTAAAATTTTAATGAGTTAAAATACATGTGATAAAAGTGCAAGTAAAATCACTTAAAAGTGTAACCATTTCTACTTAATAGTGCAAGTAATTTACTTTTTTTTTTTTTTTAACATTGGTGCACCTAATGATAACGTCTTTCACATTGGTGCACTTAATGATAACGTTTTGTTGATAATGTTATGTGCACTTAATATTGATACTCAGTATACATTATTTGTTGCACTTTTAATACATTTTACTTGCACTTAGGTGCACTATATGAAGTAATGAAACTGTTACGTGCAGTTTTAACATAGTTTACTTGCACTTCAAAGTTCAATTATTTACGAAAATACTACCGTATTTTAAAAAAAAAAATAGTTTTTTTGATCCGTTAGATTTGAACACGTGAACGGTTATAATTGGTTCTCAGTTCTCTCCTGGACATGTGGTTCTCACTTGATCCGTCTCCTATAAATAAATATATATAGTTGCATTTATCATGTTCGATCCAATGTGAATAGAGAAACAACATTGTATAATTAGTGCGAACTCTACTTTGTGAGATTTTTGGATCCTAATTAGGCATTCCGGCCAAATAATTTTACCACCGGCCTTCAAAAAAAACACGTGAAAATTAAACCGCAACACAAAAAATACTGCATTATGGTTTCCTTTTAGTTGAGATATCCAATCCCATACAATATATTGCCAAACAAAATAATGCAACGTGGTTGAAATTTCGTTCCGCAACTCTAACATAAAGCTTCCAAAAGTCCATTAAAAAAAATACATGAGCCAGTGCTGTGCCCAAAAGATGTTAAAAAGCAAGATCATTAGCGAATAAACAACATATTAAACCGCATGTTACGGGTTTTAGCTTTCCGTAATGTATGTGTTTTTCTTTTGTTAATGAAGTTGCCAACAGCTGTTGTTGGTGCTAGGTACATCTGAGGAAACCAAACAGTTGTTGCGCGACTTCCACGACAAACTTAAAGTGACCAAAAAAACGTTCGGTTAACTATTCAAATCATACTTTAATTTTCTGAATTTGGTATAGTGCTGTTTAGTGTACACAAAACATGTGCCCATTGCATGTATGTTGTTGTGGTACGTTACCACTTTTGGTACTTTTGGCCTCTACGGAATACACATCTAGTCCGGCCCCCTTAAACAATATTATTGGAACCAAAAAGAATCATGCTCATTATTAGTATCCCACGTTATTGTATAGATATAGATTCAAACTTCAATTCTAATCTTGTTTTTAGGCGAGCTGAGTTAGACCTCTCTATTCTTTTCAAAAGGTTGAACCTCAACTCTAAGGGTCCCCACACTCCGGTCTGAGAGAGTATCTGAGAGGATGTAAATCATGGTAACTCAACTGAACATGAATCACAGAGGCTAGACCTTTGCTTACTGCGCACAAGGAGTCTCTTTCACTTTTGCTTATTGTGCACAAGGAGCCTCCTCACGTTGAGAATAAAATTGAAAATGAGTGATAGTTAGATGATTAAATTTAAAATGAACTCTAACTTAATTGTATTACTAAAAAATATTTTACAACGACACTTTGAATCAATGTCCATTATTCGATTTATCCGTAGATCAGCGAATTGAACAAGCTTAGCTTGCTCATGCTTTAGCTAGAGCTATTTGTCTATTTGCATGTTCTTAGTCTGGTCCTTCTATTTGGTTATATATTGTTCCTGCCAACATTTGATTATTTAAGGTTTGAATGAATTTCTTTTTCAAAAGAAAAAAAAAAGTTTTTTATATATTTTGCGACATTATTTATGCATATACGTTTTTTTTTATAACATAAAATAGCCAGAAATAGTAGTTATCTCAATGCTATAGATCAGAGTATACAAACATCCAATGATATATTGAATTTGTCAAAAGAAAGCCCACTCAGAGGCTAGTTGCAAAGTCGGATATAACAACTATTAATACCCAAAATCGTCCTCGACTATAGTGATTTTTCTCAATTTCGTCCTAAACGACTTTGGTGACCTAATATCGTCCCAGACTTTTGTGTTTCGCTCAATTTAGTCCCAGACTTTTGTGTTTTTGCTCAATTTAGTCCCTCATTTGTTATTATGTCCATTTGGTGTTAAATAAATAGACAATTCAATTTAATCCTCCATTTGTTATTCCGTCAAATTGGTGTTAAATAAATAGACAATTCAATTTAATCCTCCATTTGTTATTCCGTCAAATTGGTGTTAAATAAAGGGACAATTCAGTAATGTCAATATTGATCTCTCTTTACTTTTAACTTGTGAAGTGCGAAATTTCTCTTTCTTGTACGAATTACACCCATAACTTGGGTATTAACTCAAATTTCTAATCATGAAAATATATTATTATCCATTTAAAAAAAAATAGCTCATGAACGTAGTGTATATGTTAATAACTAATGTATGTATATAATACGTACAAGAAAACAATACCTAGTTGCGGAAAGATAATGATGTGCTCCGGTCCACAAATTAACATGCATCCAATCTATACAACATACCAAATTAAAGATAATAATTAACCTGGACCACAACCTTAGCTTGAGGTAACAACTTCTTAATTATGGTTTGAATATCACTAAAATTAAAGTTATGTTGTGTATAGTTGTCTTTCTTTATAAGGTTACACGTTATTATTGTATCCTACTTGTGTACTGTAGCTAATTCTTATTTAATTTGTTTGTAATGGATTTGGTCGAGTCATCAAGGTACTAAAAGTAGTACATATAATTGTAACAAATAATAAGTGTTTAGAAAGAGTTAATAATAAGGGATTGTTCTTTATCGGCTACTATTATTAATCTTAAAAAGTTTTAATTTCTCTATTTAAGTATGATTATAAGCTAAGATTAGTGCACATAACATAGTTTGAACCCAAAAGTTAATGGCCCATTGTCGCTTTTGCCTGTAAATTAATAGGTAGATAAGTTAAATTGTGAGATATGTCTCGAATAACTCCATATATACATTTAATGGTCTAATAATGTTGTCTAACTTGTCAAGTATATGTTTACAGCCGCACATGCTGAGTTCACTAGTTCAGTAAATCGTATTTAAAGAAAAAAAATTAATATTTAAAACTCAATAGTGACTAATTTTTGTTCCAATTTGCTCAGCCATTAAATTATCCTGGCTAAGGACAGATATTGTGGGGTTCACTAGACTGATATTTTTAAAAATCATGCTACTACCCTCTCTTGTTTTAGGTTCTTTGTCTTTCCATGTATTTATTTTGAAAAAAAAAAAAAAAAAAAAAACTTATTAAAGACAAAGAAAACGGATAATTACAAACAAATTACCAAAAAAAAAAAAAAAAGGACCGTACAAAGTTGGAATAGAAAACATATATGAAGGGCGAAAATGGAAAATTGTGGGTCAAAAAAAAATAAAAGAAAGAAAAAGCAAGGGAGTTGTAATGATTGTTGTGTGGAGTGGGAGTGGGTACGAACACTGATATTTTTGTACAATTTTGAGGGCTTTCCACAAGAACGAGGTTATTTACTTTTGTCTCCTTACTTTGGATACTAGCTAGCACACTGGTTTAATTTTCATTCTTTTCTTTCTTGCTAAGTGTTTGCCACCTGTCACCCCCTCCACGCAAACCTCCCTTGCTAAGTAAACTTCTCTAAACAGTGAAATGTGGGACCCCTAGCTTCACTTGCTACCTAGGGTTTTGGAAGCAACTATTTGTTTTCCCGCCGTCAATTCTTATATATATATACTTATTATATAGCATTAAATTATATATAAAATTTATATTTATGTATGAATTACTAAATATTTAAATAGCTTAATTAATATGTTGAAACTTTAAACAGGATGTTAAACAGCTTATGTTACTGGTTCAAATCTTATTAGTAGAACTTATATTTAGTTTTTCTTTTTTATTTTATCCTTCATCCTTCACAAGATAAATTAAATGTATTTTTAGTCTAATTTTTATGAATTATTTAATTAACAATTTAAATGTTCTTTTAGTCTACTTTTGTTGAATCATTTAATTAATGTAGTATATAAATTTATATTATATTTCATCGTATTTGAATTAATTTAGAAAAATTTTAAGTTGATCTAACTAAAATAAATTAAAATTAAAAAAATATTTATGAATATAGTGTATTTTCTATTCAAATTATTTAATCTAATTGATTATGTTTCATATTTTGTCAAAAATATTTTTACATCATGTCTAAGTGTTTTAAAATTTCACATTTTCACCTCACTCAAATATGTTTTTGGCTCCGTCCCTAATTATTGTAGTCTATCAAAAATATTCTTTTCTAATATATAATGTATTTTTTTATTTGAAACTTATTTATTGTGTGTTTTATATTTTGTCATTTAATTTACATTTCTAACGTGACTTAAACTTTGCCCCACAAATTATTTTCTAGGTCCGTCCTTACTCTTACCTAAATACTGCTAACTGAACAGTGAGCTAAGCTCGTGTAGAACCATGATATATGTTATATCATAAATAAAAATGAATTTTATTTAAATTTAATTTAATATGATGTTATTCATATTGCTCTCTAATATTTTAGGTAAAACAATGCATGTCATGCGTTTTTATATACTGTGCAAAAGCATTAATTATAATCAACACTTAACAAAATTATAAAAATTTGAATTTTAATTTTAAAAATAACATTAAAAGAGCTGTAATTGTTAAATTTGAACTCCAAATTTAAAGGTATATCACTACTCTTATCATAAAGATAAAGACTAGTGAAAAAATAAATTTTAAAATATGCCACATGTCAAAAAAACTGTAATTATTCACTTTATGATATATAGCTGAAAATCAATATCATTGAATAGATACTTGAGATGTTTTTCTACTTTATGATGAATTATCCACCACAAACATCAAATTTATGAATAAAAAAAAGTCTGTTAGTAAATTTATAAACTTTAAAAAAAAAAAAAGATTTATGTAGATAAATTAATGAAATCTGTAAGTAACTATAGATATTTAATCTTCTTAGATATTTATGTAGATAAATTAATGAAATCTGTAAGTAATTATAGATATTTAATCTTCTGTAGATATTTTAGTGTCTTATTCGATATGACCAGTAATTATATAATAACATGTCTTCTAAGAGAAAACAAGAAGAAAAATATGTACCTTGTATATGAAATTGATCAACAAAACAAAATCATCCAAAATTAACTCAAATTTTATAAAAGGAAGAATTGTGCATTTAATCTCTAACTCTCAAAGATGTAGTATAGACAAGTATAATCTCAATATCTAATTAAAAAGTGATTATAAATATTTCTTTTAATTATTCGTTAAAACGACTATTATTTTCACTCTCCAACAATAACAAAATAAAAAATAAAATTGTATACATTTCCAAATCACGATTTTAATTTCATCCTAAAATGACAATGTAGCCACTTTAATGAATGATTAAAACTATATTTACAATCTAAAACCTAAATAACACTTACTGTATATTCTAGAAACTGAAAATGTCATTTTTTTTCCTCTTCAATATACATATATTAATTAATAACTAAATTGCAATAAAAACTTATAGTTAAAATTGAATTTTACTCAATATATTCCTAAATCTTACTGTTTCAAATTTACATTCTGTTGTGACAGGTAGTGGGAAGCTATTTTCTTCTTGCGGGCTCCTGTAAATGTATCTATATCAAAATTTTACGTGTGATAATAAAAATTAAAGTAGAGAATGTGACCCTATACTAAATTTTCCTAAAAAAAAAAAGAATGGGCAAGGAAAATGACCTGACCTAATAGTGATTTTAAGTTGGGCGGTACAATTCATCAGACCTAACAATAATTGAGGGTAATAAAATATTGAAATGAATTTCCAACACGAAATATGAGTGGAGCGTGCCCCAATACTTACTTTAACGTACACTTGTTGACTCCTTTTATATATATATACCTCCGCCAATCACCGTTTCTTCAATCCATTCTCATCCTCCATTGCAGATCAAATCAAGTATTCAAAATCTCTCTCACACTCTCAAAATAGAAAATTCAAGAAAAAGGAAGACAGCAGATATGGAGCCCAACAATTTGCCCGTTATAGCCAAGAGGTTTTGGAACGTCGTCAGGGCGGCTCTCTTCATGCTGCGACAAGGGATTTCCAAGAAAAAGCTCATGCTTGATCTTAATCTCCGTCTGAAGCGCGGTAAGATTGCCGCCGGCAAGGCCGCCGTGCACAACCTCATCTTCCACCACCACCACCACGCTTCCACCTCCTCCTCTTCCTCCTCCGCCGCCGCCACTGATGCTACTACGAAAGACTGCGGTGGAGATCTCCCCGCCGCCGCCTACGCCGACCTTTCAGATGCCTACGAGTTTAGCTGCGAGAACAGCCCCGCTCGTGAGCGCCGCGGCGGCGGCTTCCACCTCCCCAACCTCAACTACCTCAGCATTCTCAAGAAACTGAATAAACACCTCCGCCTCTCCGCCTCCTCCGCCCACGCGCCGCCGCCCACGGAGGAAGAGATCATGATCGCGGCGGAGGAGATCGTCCTGCAAAGCGCAATGGCGTCCCCGGCTCTTCCCGGCTTCGGGAGGACTCCGTCAGTGAGGCAATTGCGGGTGACGGACTCGCCGTTTCTGTTCAGCGACGCCGGCGGCAGCAGCCACGTCGATGAAGCCGCCGAGAATTTCATCTCCAGGTTCTACGACGACCTCAGGCGCCAGAATGCCGAGCAATAGAAGAATCTGATTTTGGGCTTGCATGGTGGAATAATACATCGGGCCTGGGCCGGGCCGGTCCGGGCTCATTGATTGGCCATGAAGAAGATGGATCTGAAGCTGTACGTGTGAATAGTGCATGCCATTTTTACTTAATCACCCCAGCTTTCTGTTGCATTTTCTGCAAGTTTCTATAGGTAGAAAAAAAAAATACAGGAAAATATGATGTAAAAGCTTTTATATATAATGCATGTATATTTTTCATACATACATATAAGAAATTAAAATATATGTTTTCATGAGTTTCTTTATTAATGAATTGATTTAGTAATGTTGTGATTAATGTCACTTCCAATACTTCCCACTAGTCCACTATATAGGACTATATATTATGGTAAGGTAACGGTAGACACTACTCAAATTATAGTAAATTGTCCACAGATAGTGATCTAGTCAATGTTGCAAAAATCGGCGCCTAGGCGCTAGGCGCCATTGCGCCGCCGCGAGGAACGGCCTCCGCGGCCGGCCGCCCTAACGGTTTGGCGGTTTTTTTTTTTTTTTTTTTTTTTTTTTGAAAATGTCGGAAAAGTTTCGGAAGGCATAACTTTTGACTCGGTTGTCCGATTTGGACAATTTTTTTTTTCAAATCGCGTATTTTTTCGAGATTTATCCACCGCAAACGCCGAAGGCAGTTTGGTTCACTAATTTCTCAAAAAAATGCTTCTTTAGCTCTTAATTTTAGTTTTTTATGTATTTAGATGGTTTAAAAAATCTTTTGAACACTTTTACAACCACTTTCGTAAATAATTTCTAAGAAATAACTATAGAAACCTTATGTTTTATTACTAAATTTTAAAAATTTTAAATTTTAAATTTTATTTTTAATTAAAAAAAATAAAATAAAATAAAATAAAAAAATAAAAAATCGCGCCTAGGCGCCGATTAATCGGCACCTAGGGAGCGCCTAGCGTGTTTTGCAACATTGGATCTAGTAGATGAATAATTGCATATGAAACACTTTTTCAGTCATGGTCATAAGATAGGAGTTCAAACTTTAACTCCTACCACTCGCAATTTGTCATGGAGATGAGGTTAAGCTCAATGTGTCCAGTAGGATATAGATGGGCTCCAAACAACACGTTCGAACTCATGACTTTTATCATGGCTCTGATACCAAATTGAAACATGTGCTCTATCTTAACTAAAAGTCTAAACTGATAGTTAGATTGTACATTTATATGTTGTTTATGTATATTATATGCTCAATATATCGAAACAAAAGATTATTATAATTCCTAAATGAAGGACCAAATTAGTTGTCACGGGTACCTTAAAATTCCCATCATATCCTTTTAAAGAAGACCAATCAACTCTTTGAGAAGATAAGGGATATATTGTACCTTAAACTCGGGGATCGGAGTTGCTATTATTTTTAACAAACCAATTACTCACTTGATTTTGCTCAGGCACTAAAATACTTTTTGAGATTAATTTGAATTTATTCGCAGAATTGAAATTAATTATTGGTGGTCATCCAGAACGAGATCAATTGTTTGTTTGTCGGTAAAAGAGAAAGTAAAAAAAGGCAGCAGAAGAACAAAGATAACTTTGGATTCCCAGCAAATTAAAAGCAGCTACCATAAAACATCATCGTTAGACAAATATTATTCTTATCTTCCCATTCAAGCCACCATGATACTTCATAACTAACTACCAACTGCGTAAATAGTACCATATCATCAACTTTTGGTGTGTTGTTTTTTCAAAAAAAGTTAAATTCCCAATCTTGGGTCACCGACCCGACAAACAATCTGAAAGGATGTAAATCATGGTAATTGAGTTGAACACAGAGGCTAAATCTTTGCTTACTGTGCACAAGAAGTTCCCTCACTTTGAGAGGTTGCTCTCACATTGTCACCGGTGATGAGACTCGATTCTGAGTTATTGTTTTCAAACTTCATCCATGTGATCAACTGAGCTGCTTATACGAACAACTTTTTGTGTGTGGGTGGGGGGTGGGGGAGGGTAACCGGCTAAGGGATATGGTATAACATCCTTAGCTTGTATTCTTTTTGGTTTGTGAGATAGAATGGGAAACCACTTTTGTCACACACATATCCATATGAACATTATTTTATTAGTAAATGAATGTGATCTATTATATTGAAGGACTTTAATTTGTGTTCAGAATCCACACCAGACTTCATATACAAGTTACAATCATGTGATTGATGTTAGACTTAATATAGTTTTCCATTTAATCTCTTCTTTGGAAGAGATATTAATGAATGATCTAAAATTACTTTTAAGTACAATCATACTTCTCTGATCCTAAAATGTTGAATCCCCAACCCTAAGTGTTCTTATGTCTGACCCGACAAAATATGTGGGAGGATGTAAATCACGGTAACTCAGTGACTTAGCAGACATGGTCAAATGTCGGCACAATGAATCTGCCCACGCTCAAATTCCGGTGCTCAAATTCCGGTATCATTATTGATGGCGATATAGGACTCCGGATGGCCATTTTATTGGGAAAGTCGGCCCAACCGCCCTAACGGGGTGTCCATCTTTATGGGTGATGTGTTGGCCCAACAAGAATAATGGAATTATATCGGGCTAAGGAAAGAAGGAAGCTTGGAGCAAAATATTATTAGAATTATTACTACGAGATATCGAACCCACAACCTCAAGCATAATAACACAAGCCTGAAAACACCACACCAATCAAGATCTTGTGTGCTAAAGGGTAGGAAGCTCCACTTAGGCAGCCAGGCAAGGGAGTGCGTTAGAAGCAAGGTAGTGGGGTGACACGTGTGTGGTCCAAAATGGAGGCTGCCAGATGCCGTTCATTTGTCAACCATCCGTGGATCCCTCAACAGTATAAATAGGCACCCTTCCCTCCCTTTTAAAGGCACCCCTTGGCTCACCAAACCCCTCCTGGTCCATTTGTTTGAGTCTTCAACCCCTGCTCGCACACCAGGGTTCGAGTCATATCGGTAACATATTTAGTTTTATTTCATTTATTAGTTCTCTTAACTTGTTTAGTTATTATTTTGGGCTGCCATTCTGGGCTTGTACCTCGAGCTTTGTACGTACTATTTTGGGCCTAGCGTCCCGGGCAATAAAGTTATTCTTTGCATACCCTCGTTCTATATTTCTATACTTGCTTTATGGTGGACCCGGTCCCAATAAAATCATCAATTATTACTGTATATTCCATTGTAATTAACCACATATTAATGATATTTCGTGCAAGCAAATAAAATTAAAGGCGTTTTATTAATTTGTGGTTAGAATTTTCTGGCAACATCTTTAATTAAGCAGTAAAACTTCAACTTTATGTTTTACATTTGTCATAATTTTGTTAATACATATTAATTAAAGGCCGAAAGTTTTGGTAAAACGATAGTTTAAAGACTGATTATGATTTTAATTAATATTAATTCATGAACACCTGTCAAGTATGTCCATGTCACAACGTCTCTTCGCATTGCTTAGCTTTAACGGTTAGCCTTCTCATATCATTCACAATTCTTATGATCCTAATTTTCAACCTTTTTATAAGCTTTATTACGCAATTCCCCTAAAATTGAATAACTTATACTCAAGCCCGCATGGGCAGCTCAACTGCTCATAGAGGTGAAGTTTGAAAAGAATAACTTATACTCCGTACTATTTTATTAAAAAATTAAAAATTAATTTATTTTAAAAAAAAAATAAAAAATTAATTTCAATTTTTTTGAAAAACTGTTAATTTCAGGTTTAGTCTATCTGGCTATCATTTATTTCTACTTTTAGTTATTGAATTTTAAAGTTACCAAATTTAGTCCTTAAATATTTGATCATTTATAATTTTAATCTATTGTTAGTTTTTTCTTGTGTGAATCATTATACCAATTATTTTTCACATAAATGCGAGAAACAAAATCCTAATTTCATTATTCTAACTGTGCAACCACAATGGTAACTGTTCATAGTTCACACAAAGAAAAACTAACAGTACATTAAAATTAATTTTAAAAGTCAAAGACTAAAATTGAAAATGAGTAATAATCAGAATACTAAATCCAAAATTAACACTTAATAAAATTATACATTATCAAATAATATTTGATAGTATATTTGTAAGTAGTAAAAGTACGTAAAATTATTATTCTATTTGCAAAAATGTTATCGCTTATTTATTTATGAAAATCTATATTCTTGTTATTTAACATTATTGTAAAAAAATAAAATAAAAAAATTGGTGTTTATATTAGTTGGTGGTACGTAATTGATTTGGACTTAATAACGGCCGAAATTAAATTTGACGAGACCAATGTAGTGGGTTACGTTCCTTTATAAATTAAACTTTGTCATCGTACCACCACCCCAACTTTTAATGTTTTGTGTACGTAATGATTAATTTCGTATAGTCATTTCAAGATTTTGGCACTCCCTCACCTTTTCAAATTGTCTAAAGTCTCCTTCTCGTTTGTACGTTTTTCTATTTTTTTCTCCTAATTACTCTTTCTAGTTCACTAAATTTCTCCCTTATAATAACTAGCAAATCACATAGAAAATTAAATGTGAATCACACTTAAAAAATCGTATACAAACAAAAAAAAGTGTTGGCAAGATATTAAACAAACTCGTAACCTTTAAATATTAAAATTATGCTTTACTTATTTCATGTCCCATGTATCACCAATATATGTTTTGTTTTGGTAGTGCATGCATACATGTGGTCTTTTAATATGAAGTTTTGTAATGCACTAGTCAAATTAGATTATGTAAGTGTTTTATTCTTCCCAAAAGGTTGAATCCCCAACTCCAAGGGCCCCCACACTTCTGTCCGACAGAGCTCTGAGAGGATGTAAATCATGGTAACTCAACTGAACCACAGAAGTTAGACATTTGCTTTATGTATGTAAGTGTTATGAGTACATGCATGCGGTGTAGATTTTAAATACGAAGCTGTGTAATGCTCTAATGAAATTAGATTCTCTAATTGTTTTGATTCGGAGTTATTGGATCAGGTCTTCAAGGTTTATTTTCTTTCGCTTGTGCTAAGGTAATTCTTGAAGTCTTTCAAACCTGGAGGCAACAATTGGATTACAGACGCCACTTGGAAGGCTTCACTCACCACCATGCATTTGTCACGGATCTCGTCAAAGAATAATTGTAAATCTTCAACTTGACTAAGCACGATCTTGGAACCAACCATCTTAAAGTCAATGAATTGACCGACCACAAATTTCTTTGCGCCGGCAACCTTGCCTTTATACTTGTGATTCAAGGCTTCCCACAACGCTTTCGTTGTGCTAATTTTGTGATATACATTGTATAGCGCATCACACAATCTATTGAGAATATAGTTTTGGACTTTCAGCAAAGGAAGTCAACAACATATCCTATGTTTTTTTAGCTCTCAAAACTCCACTCAACGTCCTCTCAGGGTTTAATTGTTTGAGTGCTCAAACATTAAACCGTAGGACGCTTTATCCTAGAAACCTAGACTATAACGCGCCTAGCACCTTTGAGAGGTAGCAAATAAAGTTTTAAGGAGAGAGTGTTTCGTTCAACTCAAACTAACACCTTGAATCTTGTTGCTTGTGCTTGTATTTTTTTTAGAAATATTATTTTCGTAGTAATATTTCGCTACAGACACGTCACACGTACTTCCTAATTAGCTTTTTATAAGTGAATATTCTACTTATTTTTTTTAATCAAAGCGCTACATTGGACACGTACTTCCTAATTAGCTTTTTATGCCTAAGTGAATATTCTACTTATATTTTTTTAATCAAAGTGGAGATACTGATGATCTTACTAATCAATCATTTAATCGAGCTTTAAAGGTGGCGACCACAGTAATTTTGAAAGTGATTTGTATACCTATCAAAAAATTTACGATAATTGACTTAAATAAATTAATCTCATTTTAAGAAGTATGGATACTAATACAATTATTATTAAAAAAAATTAAGTAAGCATAATAAAATAATCAATTACAGTGATGGTTTTACGTTTTACATTATAATTATTTTCTTATACATTTACAAATTCTATCTAATTTTAAACTTAAACTTATTATATTTTCTCTCTGAATTCACTGCTGGAAATCTCGCGTTTTCCGTCCAACAAAAATTGGACGGAAAACGCGATATATTGGTCGGAAACGACGTTTCCGTCCAACATACCGACCAAAAGGAACGTTCGGAAAAACCTCCGTGGGAAATTTCGTCCAACTACGATTTGTGGTCGGAAATAGCGTCCAACGAACAAAAATTGGACGGAAATTCCGGCAAGTAACCCACCATTTTTTAAACGTTGGAAATTCCATCCAACTACGTGCGTTGGTCGAAAATTCCGTCCAACTACGTACGTTGGTCGGAAATTCTGACCAATGTTGGACGGAAAACTCACATATTATATTTTGTTATTTTCCTTCCAACTGTTGGTAGGAAAATCCTAAATCATCATATGAAATGTTTTATTATTTTTATATTACCATAATTTTATTTATACATGTTGTAAATAAATTATATGTCATCAACAAATTAATGGATACACTAAATTCAAAATTGAAAATATATTTAAATATCAAAATTATTTACAATAAAAATTATGGTCATGTTCATAAAAAAAAAAGTCATAAAAAAATATATACTACTTGATTAATACTACTTAAGTATGAAAATATATACTACTTATTCGATACTACTTATTAAGTATGCTTGTTGCACCCAAATAAGCCTTCAAATCCGGCACTACTTCAATGGCTTTGATCAATGCAACATCCACAACCTCCTTCTTCAATGAGGTTGATCAAGTGTAGACCTTCACCAAAAATGGACCATGATATAAGTAATCTAACACAGAATAAGTAGATACCTATGCATTTTACAAAATGACTAGAAAATTAAAGAAATGCCTTTATGTTTAAGTAATCTAACATAGAAAAAATAGAAAACTTCTGAATTCTTACATACTAATTCTAAAGTTTGCTTAGTATAAGAGCTGTATTACTTCTCTTCATCTGTTCATCCAACAACTAAGTTTTAGCTGGACACTAAATTATTTTGTAGTGTTGCATGCAAACAAAGATTCAAATTAAATCCAATCAAGAGAATGGCAAAGCACTAGAAAACAAGGAAGCACATGCCAGAGATTAAGAAAGCATTCAAGTTATGCAATCTCACCTGATTGAAGTGATTGCTCTATTTGTTGTGCTAGGCCAGCCTCTAGAACATCTTCAACTAGAAAATCACCAGTTAATTTATTTGCAACTCTATAGCAAGCAACATTCGTTGTCAGGAGAGTTCAAGAAACACAAACGACGAAACGTTATGTAACATGAACACCATTGCAAAAGAGGTTATTTGTTTCTGTAACCTAGTACAGAAACAAATAACCAGATAAGATCATTAAAAAGAAAGACACAAAAATGACCATACAAGGTGTTTGTGAGCAAAAAACGCGTGGCTAATCTGGGAAAGAATGCAGTGCAGTTTCGTCATGATAAACCCAACTCAAGAAGGCCAATCGAAAACTGCTAATAACTGACCAACTCAGACCAATAAACTTACGTTGAAAGTCAAATTTGTATTTACCAAGCATACAGCCCGACCAACTTAGCTGGCCCATATTATCATTGCCATTTCAAACATAATAGGATGATGAATCAAGCCATCAACAATATTAAAGAAAGAACAAAACTTTTGGCAGTAAACAAGAACAACAACCTTTACCCATTTCACTTTGCAACACTACAATAATATACAATCTAAATCAAAATATAATGAAATAAATAATCAAGACTGCAACTTTAATCTTCCAAACGAGAGAAGGAGTTTGAACAGAAAGCTTACAGAGGATAAACCAGAGCAAGCATAGGCCTGCAAGCAGAAGAGAAAGCAGCACATTTATACGGTTCATATACGTATATACAGACATCTATATAGTCTCTATAATGTATGTATCCGTTTATACAGATTCATGCAGTTCAGAAATGAAGAAGAAGATGGATTACCAGGCAAAAAAGCATATGATCATCATCTTGAAAATAGTGAAATGCAAAGAATAATAAGAACATGTTCAGATATCTTTATCAATGAATATACTAATCACAGGTGCTTCCATTCAGCACCAGAATTTAGATTAAAATAATTGCAGTAAGGCAACTATATCTACTCACTCAAAGATTAACTGAATTTTACAAACAAATATCATTTTCCAGTGAAATAATAAGAACATGTTCAGATATCTTTATCAAGCCTCCTTAATATTTGTCACTGTGCCCAGTACCACCTCAGCATTCAAATTATCTTTCAAGGATTTTATAAACTACAAGAAAAGATTACAGAACCTCTCAAAAAATGCCTAAGTATCCCATCCTAATGACAAAAGTAAAAGACAAATCAGAACCTTAGCTTAACATAAGCATCACGTACCATTACCACCTAACTACCTATTCCCACAACTAATCAATACCACCATTGCCTACCTTGCACATTAGTATTTTAAAATGAAGAAAGCAAGAAAACAAATTGAAGTTCAAATACTTTCATACTTCATAAATAGAAATAAAATTGAACGTGAGCATATTAAACTCACCAATTGCTTCCATATACTTTGGATCACCAGGTGACTTGAGATCTGTCACTTGAGGCTTCACTCATGATCAACACCACCACCTCATATGTGTGTGTATGCCCACCTTCGACCACTAACACCTCTACCACCATTATCACCTAACTACCTATGCCCACAACTAATCAATACCACCATTCTATTTAATCTTATTATCACATAAATCATAAAAAAAAAAAAAATTTAAATCAAATATAGCAAAATAACAATAAAATTCAAAATAAATCAACAATAATTCGAAATACATTTTATTTAAAATAAAAAAATAGCACAATAACTCTAAGCCCAAGCCAGGGGTTTGTTGAAGAGAATACTTCCTCTAATCATACTCACTGTGCACCTCACAACCTAAACCAGTGAATAGGCAGCAGCTAATCCATTGGGTATCACAAAAAACCTGAAACCCAAAAAGAATATACACACACCAAACCAATTTTATATTTGAGTGTAAAGAATTAAACCCCAACAGAATTTAGTGTGAATTATTAAGGGCTTTCATGTCTGAAAATTTGGAGATCTCCCTAACTTGAATATCTGTCCCTATAAGAACAGAACCAACAAATCGCGCACCTCAAAACCAGCTCTGCAAGTCTTAATCTCTTCTCAACCACCTTTAGGTTGATGCCATAGTAAAATATAAAATATCAATAATATATTTGTACGTACCTATCACTTGCGATGGAGACCGGATATTTCAGCAACAGCGAACGATGGCGACCTTGTGCGAAGAGTGACGGCAACGGAGCGTGACCGGCGACCTTCCTCTGCTCCAATGGAGAACGGGGCGACGACGAACTAGCGAAGGAGGATGCGATGGCGAAGGAGGGGGCGGCAGAGACGACCGGCGATGATGGATGCGATTGGTTGGAGAGAAGACCTAATTTTGCTAAGTATTTGGGACTATTGCGTAATAGAGAAGGTTGGAAGCGGGAATATTTTAATTTCCTAAATATTTGGTGGGAATGAATTAGATTTTATTTTGAGATGATATTTCAGATATCAATTGTGGGAATGAATATTAAATTTCCGTCCAATATTACGTTGGACGGATATTAAAATACCTACTATTTTAATTTCTACCTATCAGTCAATTCGACTTTACCAACCAACACTATAGGTTGGTCAGAATTTCCGTCCAACGCGCGAGTGTTGGACGGAATTTCCGTTCAACACTTGCGCGTTGGACGGAAATTCCGACCAACTTTCCGTCCACCCATCTTTAGTAACAGAAAGTTGAAATCTTTAGTAAAATACCGACCAATTTACGGTTGGACGGAAATGTTGGACGGAAAACGCGAGATTTCCAGCAGTGATTGTTGATTGAACTTATCTTTATAAATTATGTCAAATATTTAGGGCTGGTTTACTAACTGAAGAATAGGAGAATAGAAAACAAAAACATATTTACTAGCACAGTAACAGGAAATAATTTTCAATTTTTTAAAACACTGAAAATTTTTAAAATTTGTTTTCTAAATAGAAAACATAATCATATATCATCTATTTTGTTATATATCACTATAATCATATTTTTACCATTATCTACTTACATCTTTATTCGTTACTATGATTACATTCATTATCATCTTCTTTTACTTATCACATCTTTTATCTTTTCTATTCACATTTACTTATATAAAAATAATTTATTTGCTTACATATAAAGTTATACATTATTCACATTATCAAAATTAAAATTTGAACTCTACACCAAGTTTTAGATTTTGATTGAACTCAATAAATTATTGGTTTGGATATTTTTAGTTATGTTATATTGTAATACATGTTTGGTCCGAATATCGGATATTGAAATTTTACATATATTAGACTTTAAAGTAAAAACAATATATATACATGTCATTGAAATGATTATATCAAAAAATATTTTAAATATTAGCTCAAAAAATATTAATACGGAGTATTATTTAAACTAAATTTTAGATTATGATATATTTTGAGCTATGTTATATACAGATATAAATTTTGTTTGGATATCAAATGTAAATGTCTTACATATGTTAGACTTAAAAGTAAAAAGTATATTTATTAATTCCACTTAAACTAAACATATTTAAAAATATTTTAAATATAAGATCTAAAATTTACTCATAATTAAACTTGTGTTGATTTTATAATGCTAGACTAAAAAATAAATTTGAAAAATGAGTATTAGTAAACAAGTTTTCTAAACAAAAAATAGGAATGAAAATTGAAAAATATATTTAAAAAAAAAAAACAAATAACAATTTCTTAAAGTAAGCGGACCCTTGATTGTACACAAATATTTTTTTTTATTTTACATTTTTTTGGTTGGTATGTATTTATATTTGAAATTTGTGTGTATGTGGTGAAGCTTTTAATTAAATGGATGAATTTGAGGCTTTTAGTTAGTAAAGGAACCACAAACTTCCACCATTGCTTTAAGGAATTATTGCCACTACTACTATGATTTAAACTTTAAAGAAGTGGGCATGAGAAGTTAATTAATCCAAATAAATTCACATATTTAAAAATAAATAAATAAAAGGGTGAAAACTTTTGCCAGAAGTGCATGGCCCATAGATTCACATCTGGTCTATGGATAGTTTGTTGTCACAATTTTGAGTACCACAGTGTGATGTATATATATATAGATAGGGATGAGTGGGACAATTCTATCCACTACGTTTTGTATGTATTATAGGCTCCTTTTTTTTTTTTTTTTTTTAGGGGTGTTTGCAGCTTTATTAAAGTTTTGGACTGTATTTCCCTCAATAATTGGATGCATTATATTATGTATATTGATAACTCAAGTGATGCACTCGGAGCATACTTTTGTAGTCGAAAGGTTGAGTATATATGGGTGTAATGACTTGATAAATGTCCGAGTTTGAATCCTGACAGGGTATATCCTTTGCTTGTACAATCGTAAACCTGCTCGGTATATACACCTAGGGTTTCATAGGCCACATCCCAAACAGAATCGACCCCGACAAAATTTGACCTGACCCAAATTAAGTATAATTTCGTTACATTGAACCGATCACAGTACGCTTTATGTCCCATGGTTGGAGTTAACTCCTCATCCCTCATGCTCGGGTCAGGTATACCTGAATATAGGGTTCATGGCACTAAGGGACAGGCAACATTACCTCGCTCCAACTGGTCGCTTCGCATCAATACAATATCAGAAATCGTCACCCACATGGACCTATTGGAAATGCTGTCGACCGCAGCGGTGCATGTGGAACATGTGGAGGGCATGTTAAACGTCCGACATGTGCTTCCTCCTAACCTCTCTAAATAGCGCATTTAATGCTTATTGAATTGGGAGGACTTTTAAATCTTTCTCATTATCAATATATTTAAGCTCGAGAACTTATGACCTATTGTCAAACGCTTACCTACATACAACATATTTACCACATCAAATCCTCAATGGGGATTTCAACCTTGAGACAAAAAGTAAACATTCAAACCATGCGTCAGTGTCACACAGTCACACATTCTACAATTTGTCTCTGTGACTCTTTTCATAACCTCATAACAAGAGTAAGGGGACATTCATCAAATTTAGAGTTCAAACTTATTGATAACTGATGTTATCTATCTTAAAATTTATGAAAAAAGTAAATTTTAAATTGTTTAAGTGATTTCAGGTTTTCGTATGTACGCTTCTTCTATACACAAAAGTTTGATAAATTATATTTGAAGTTTTAGACTGTATTTCTCTCAATAATTGGATGCATTATATTTGAAGGGAGAAAAATAGGGAAAAAAACAAAGTATAACTGTCCCACTGCCTAAATATGCGAGCACGATCTAAGAGTTGCATTATTATATTACATCCAAAACCTATGCTAATATAATTAAATTAAAGACTTACAGTAGATGTTAAGATTGCTTTAATTGATTTGTTTGTTTGGTTCTTCTTTTCCTCGGATGCGTAAGCGAAAACTTTAAGGTTAGACATTGGGTGAGAAGTCGATAGGGTAATAATGATAAACGAAATAATGGGTTTAGAAGAAATTAGTGGGAATACAGATTATATTAAAATTTATATATATTGAGATAAAAGTTACAGGACAACAAAGAGAGATAAAATTAAGTAATTAAATGAAACTAGAGATGGAATAGGCTTTAGGCAAGTCCTCTATCAGGGGACTAATTTTTGTATAGTAGGGGGTAGAAGATTATGACACTACTGGAAATTATGAAATTTTCGACCATTTAAAAATGATCTTAAATTAAGTTGATACCAAAAAGTTCAAAAAGTGGTCGGAAATAGCAACAAAGGTTTTTCCGGATACTAAAAGTGGTCGGAACAAGACTTTCGACTTGATTTAAGATCACTTTCAGGTGGTCGGAAATTCCATAATTTCCAGTAGTATGAATACTGTAGGGTGATTTTTCCTTTTTTTTTTTCTTGATCTCTTCAATATTTTCTTTCTTATTTATAATAATAAAAGATTATAATAAAAATTTAGAACATATTAATCTCAATCAAACATAATTGACAAACCATGTTGAAGTTCGTCAAGGCATCTAGAAAGTACTGGTCCGTATAATGTCATTTTGTTCATTCATTAAATCCATGTACTTAGTTTTTGTTTAGTTTGGTTTCTAATTTTCTATACTCCAAATTAAAATCTAAAACAATTAAAGAGAATACTTAACAATAAGGTTATCACTTCCACATCCAATTATTCTAACCTATCATGGCAATTATTTTTTCTATTTTGTTTTTAATATAATTAACATCAAAAATAAAAATAATTTAACAACAAAATATAAAAAGGAGAAGCTGATCTGATGTGGCACCTTATAAAATAGGCCTTCTCCTTTTTATATTTTATTATTAAATAATTTTTTTTTTTGTTTTTAATTATAGTAAAGATAAAATAAAATAAAAAATATGGATTGTCATAACACCTTATAATACTTTGACATAGGCACATAGCAATCAAAAAATCAATAATAGTAAGCATGATTTTTAATGACATGCTTGGTTCACATGAAAATAATTTTATGGGGGATTTTTTTTCTAAAATTTGAGGGGGAAAAAAAACAAGTTTTACCTTGTTAGATTGATGGAAATTTTATTTAAATTGAAAATGAATTAATTACTGTTCTTTGGTATTTTGGATGTGTTTGGTACAAGTGACTAAAAAGCTAGTTGAAAGTTGAAAATCTAGTAACTAATAATCTAACTAATTAAAATAAGTGTTTGGTAACATTAATTGTTGAATTATCTGATAAGTGTAAAAACATAAAAAGATAAATTAAGATATTAGAATTTTGGTTAATCAAGGGTAGATGGTGTCATTTTTATAAATTAATAAAGATGGAAAGAAAAATAATAATAAAAAAGTTAATAAGTTATTATTTTAAACTTTACATATTTTACCAAATAGAGCTTATAGCTTATTTATAATTTAAAAAAGTTATATGTTATAAGCTCTAATCTAAACTCCACCAAACAGAGTCTTTATAGGTAAGAATGTTTTGTTTATGATACAATTCGATTTTTAGTAAGTTTATTACGGAATATATTTTAATATATGTTCATTTTTAATATGTTATAAGTCAAAGTAAATTTGTAATACACTGAAACGAATCTATATCACAGTCCATCTTACTGTGCAGACCATAGTCCACGGTATACAATAGTAATTTTGTGTGAACCACGGTAAAAAAAAAAAAAAAAAAAAAAAAAAAAACGACATCATTTTGGTTAATTTTATATTTTCTCGGCCCAACTACAACAAACATTTATATAACTCATAACGTACATTATTCTAAAATATAATGTACATTATTCTAAAGCATAATGTACATTATTTTAAAACTTAATGTACATTATATTACTGCAGATGTTTCAGTACTCTAACACGTAATGTACATTATTTAACACATAATGTACTTATTGTTAAACATAATGTATATTATTTTAACACATATTATACGTTATTTTTATTCATAATATTCACGACGATATTTGAACCGTTGTCCACACAATAATTTGCCCACGGTATAAGCATTGGTCTACAATTGGGCTTGGTCCACTTCAAGTTCTCATCAAACAGGCCTTGTTCAATCTGTCCATCATCGAAACCAGCCACGTCCATCGACCCAATCATTTACATGCCGCAAATTATGCTGTGGACTCGTGTCCACAATGCATTATGAACACGAGTCCAAAATGACGTCGTTTTAAGAGAAAACGCGGCCTTCCAGTTAAAAAAAAAAAAAATTAATTAATTTTGTCTCGCCGTTAACGGCGTTATTCGTTTGTGGCATTATGAATGTACAGTTATGCAATTATGAATGTAAGTTATGAAATTATGAACACAGAGTTCTGACATTATGAACTTACAATTATGAACATATATATGGTGATAAAATTATGAACATAGAGCTCTAAAATTGTGAACATAGAGTTTTGAATATTATGAATTTACAGTTATTGAATTATGAATGTACAGTTATGCAATTATGAACACAGAGCTCTGACATTATGAACTTACAATTATGAACATATACTCCTATAAGAAAGTGGTCAGAATATATTTAAAAAAAAAAAGTGTAAAAGAACGGTTCCATTAACGACACCGTTACCATGTCCACCATGTATGCTGGAGACCGGTTCATAGCATAACGATTGTTTACATGCCAATATTCAATATGTGTCAGAGAAATTGCGCCTCAGCCCAAAAGAGCCCACAAGATGAGTAGTAGGCCCAATACCACAGCTACACTGAGCAGACGTTATGCCATGGAACCGTGTTCACCATTCATGGTGAACACGGTTCTAACGGTGTTAGTACACCGTTATCTTTTTTTTTTTTTTTTTTAAATTAATTGCGTGATTTTTTTTCTTTATTTTCACATTTTGCGGTTTCACTTTAATTTGAGGTGAACAAAGATTTCGGACATTCATAAATTATGAATTCATGCCTGCACATTCACTTTGGAACCATGCCTACACATTCCCGTCCGAAATCACGGACATTCATAAATTATGAATCCATGCCTGCACATTCACTTTGGAACCATGCCTACACATTCACTTTGGAACCATGAGATTATGAATTTTCTGTTATAAGATTATGAATATTCTGTTATGAGATTATGAATTTTCAGTTATGAGATTATGAATTTTCTGTTATGCGATTATGAATTTTCTGTTATGAGATTATGAATTTTCATTACATTCATAATTTCGGACATTCATAAATTATGAATTCATGCCTGCACATTCACTTTGGAACCATGCCTACATATTCCCGTCCGAAATCACGGACATTCATAAATTATGAATCCATGCATGCACATTCACTTTGGAACCATGCCTACACATTCACTTTGGAACTATGAGATTATGAATTTTCTGTTATAAGATTATTAATTTTCTGTTATGAGATTATGAATTTTCAGTTGTGAGATTATGAATTTTCTGTTATGCGATTATGAATTTTCTGTTATGAGATTATGAATTTTCATAAAATTCATAATCTCATAACAGAAAATTCATAATTTGATCAAACGCGCGCCGTTAACTCCACATCCGTGAATTTTTTTTTTTTTGGCCTAAAAACGACGTCGTTTTGCCTTGTATTCACCATTCTCGGTGAACACGATTCTATGGCATAATTTGCGTACACTGAGACCCTAGCTCTATTTGCCATAACAAAATGTTAGAGCATCTTGGATAGGGATATTAAAAGATGTGGGATGAGATTATTTGAAGGAAGAATCCTCCTGCAAATGCAAAAATAATGTCAAAAGAAAGAAAAAAAAAAAACAACACAGGTTGTGCACGTTTGCGCACAGCCTGTGGCCACACGGGTGCGTGCACTGCATGCGCCCGTGTGCGCGTTAGCGCGCCTGACACTTCAATTTTATTTTTTTTTCAATTTAAGTTTTCTCTTTATTTATTTTTTTATTTTTTTTCTCCCCCGCTTTTTCTTTCCTAATCACTTTTACATTATCCCTCAATTCTTCCTAAATGATGCGGATGCTCTTAGGCCAGATCGTCCGTACACCGACAACATGCGACAGGAGGAAAGGGACAGCTCGTGGATGGGGCTGCACATAGGGCCATAAAACACAGGATCAAAAGATTGCCCATACATGAATCCAGTTTATTCTCTTTTTTTTTCTCTTTTTTTTTTAAGCAACACTTTCGTTCATTGCTACCAAGCGTTTGGTTGGGAGGAATAAATTGTAATTCAGAGCTAATAAAAAAAAAGTAAAAATTCAAATTATATTATTTGGTAAGAGAAAATAGAATTATTAAAAATGAGTAGGAAATAAGTGGTATAAAAACTAAAATGTACTTGTATAATAATAATAATAATAATAATAATAATAATAATAATAATAATAATAATAATAATAATAATAAGTAGTGTCATTTCCCCCATTTTTCCTTTTCTACACCACAGAATTTCAATCCATGGGAGTACTCATGAATTACAATTCAACAAAAGGAGAGAATTGCAATGTCCTTTAATCAAACACTATAATTGAGGTGACTAAAGAATTGTGGTGGAATTGCAATGCAATTCATGTCAACCAAACAACTTGTTAAATCTTTTATCAAAACATTACAAAAGGAAAGAAAGAGGATGAGTCACCCATTCCTCACAATTTGGCTTAGAAACAGTTCGTAAATCACTTAACAATAAATAAATAAATAAATAAACACTTGATCAAACAAAGAAATCATATCTTTAATATCTAACTGAATCAAGTCAAAAGATGAGTCTCTTGTAATAGAATTTAGACACTGAACAATAATCAAATCATTAGTCTCAATAGTCACTCTATCGCAATCAAGAGCTTTCCAGACCCGAATGGCAATAACTTCGACTTCTTTTCAGGAGAAAACATCATTTCAACGAATGCATCTAGCCGCTTTTAACTGCCCAAGATCGTCTCATATAATGCATCGTAACCTTATTTTACTCCTGTAGGAGTCAATCGCAGCATCAACATTTATTTTGAGCCATTCCGATTGAAGTTTTCCCTAACTAGTCAGCGCTTGAGCTGGAACATGAATCCATTTATGCATTTATTTTGGTCGCAATCTTAAGCAAATTAATAAAACAATAAATTTGATAAATATAAAATTTCAAGTTAGCTAAGGCCTATTGACGGTCTCTGGACTTAATTTTTAAAATCATTTAAATTGGTGTAACTATTAATTGAGACGGAATGAATTTTTTAATTATTCCAAAACAGCAGAAAATGTAGAGCTCGATTTGCTCGGTATATTGGTCCAATGGATTTTTTTTCAAAACAGCAGAAAATGTAGAAAATGTACAGCTGGATTTTCCCGTATATTCGTCGAACTGATTTTACAGAGATCCCAGGATGTTGAAACCATTTTTGGGTCTGACATAAATTTTGCAGGCCAAGTTGTTGCAGCAGGTTTCAAAGCCCAACATACCAAATTTGTAATTATTATGCTGATAAAATATATTATTTTAACTCATACAATATATTATAAATTTATGATAACACATAAAATATATTATTATAATATATAAATTATATTATTTTAACTCATAAAATTTATAATTTCATTATTGAAATTATATTATTTTAAAACATATAAAGTATATTATTTTAACATATAAATTCATTATTCTAATTATAAAATACATTAAGTCATTAAGTGTAAGTCTAAAAAAATATTATTATTATTATTATTATTATTATTATTATTATTATTATTGTTGTTGTTGTTGTTGTAAATTAAAATGTAATCTCGTATGAATTTTGTGAAATTGTACACTCAAATTACTAAAATGTACATAGGTAGAATATAAAAATTATGTGAAACAGACTCTTTTGATTATACATATGTAGAATATAATCTCGTGGTAATACTTATCTTTCATTTAGTGTTACTACTTTTAACTATACATTCCCCACAACCAACATATATAAAACACCATATTGCCAATAGACTCTTTATCGAGTTGGTTGCACAGAATCTTCCTAACATAATTTACCTCGAGTATATAATTTACAAGCCAAGCACAGTATGCTCAATATAGCTCAGGTGACTCACAGCCTCCCTCTCGCCCAAATGAAATGGGATGAATCAAATCAATAAGCTTTTTGATTTGGTACCTCATGGCTCCGCTTAAAGGAAGATCACGGGATCAATAGATGGAGCAAGTATATTAAGTAGATACCATGTGTCTTCATATAGTAACTGTAAATTTTCCTCATCATTTAATAAAAAATATATAAAGTGACTACCACTATCTTTTGTCTAATACTATAGATTGATGTTTTGTTTTTTTTTTTTTTCTCATGCATGTAACATGTTATTCATGAATATATAAAATGATTTCCACTATCTTTGTCTACTACTATAAATTGATTATTTTTTTAAAAAAATTTTCTCATGCATGTAACATGTTATTCATGATAACATTGAAGCACTTTCATTCTATTTAGGTTAATATAATCCTCACTAGTTTATTTGATAATAATTTATCGATGAATAAAGCATGTTTGATGTTTAGATACCGGCCAGTTCATATTTTAATAATTAAGATTAAGAAAAAAATGATTAAGATATTGTTGATGGGGAATTTTTTGTTTTACTAGCATTTTTGGTCACTTAATTATTAAATTAGACAATTTTTTTAATTTAATATATAATCAATCAATCAATATCTTATGTGAAAATAAAATTTGTCATGTTTAAAACAAATGTAGTATTACATATGTTACTACTTACTAATCAATATTTGGTATCATATCACTCAAAAAGTCGTATTACAAGTGATGGTTTTTGGGTTTTCGGGCCCAAGGAGGTCCAACACAACCTTTAGCTAGAGGATACACCTTTCAATAAAAATGTGGGTCTCGAAGGAAAGAAAAATGCTTTGCTTAGAATCTCTTCTATCCCTCTCCGGGTCCTCTTTTCCCTGTCCTTTCTACAAGAATGGAGGAGTCTTTATATAGCGGCTCCTCCCCTACTGACTTGAAGGCCCTTAATAGCCGACTTCAAGGCTAATTAAAATATCGAGCCGTTGGTCGCCTTTACTGAGTCGGCCAACGGCTCTTTCAAGCTCGTAACAGCCGGACCAAGTCCGGCCTTTTAATGCCCTAACGGTTCCCTGTTTAAGAGTCTCTTTGATGATCTCAACGGCTCCTTGAGCCGAGTCATTCTCTGAGCTTGGGGTCTGGCCGACTCCTCGTCCTCGACCCAAACTCTTGTTGGGCCCTGCTTAGCAATCCTGAGCTAGGTTCCCGTACTTGGGCCTGGGCCGATCCCTGGACTCGGCCCAAGCATTCTCCGGGCTCCTCCTGATGCTAGCCCACTTTTCTTGTCTTGGGCTCTCTTCTTTGGGCCAATTTTTCTTGGGCCGGGGTCCTCACCCCATCAACAAGCAATTTACTTTTATCAATATTTAACACCAAATCAAAATCAAAAAGGCATGATAGATTTCATCATCTAACAAAGGTTACCCTTTTTTTTGAGTGATTACAATGAAAATTCGTTATCACTATTTTAGGGTTTGTACTAAGTAAATTTTATTCATATGAAATAGTCTGTAATCACACAAAAATTGTAAATCATTAGGCTAAAGAAATTTTGTGTGAAGCAAATGCATCCTAATTAATTGTTTACCTTCCTAATAAGTAGCAGGCTAAAATTCCTGGTTACAAAAAACAAAATTTCTTCACCGCAATAAAATGAGAAAAGAATAAATTACAATAATTAAGCGATCACAAAAAAATTACTACACTAAATGTAACTCTATACTACAATTATCAAATTTGAGAAAGGTTAAAGTTGCCCACACTTTCAAGGAAGGCAACCAATGTGCTCGCTAATATGGGACAAAACACTAGTCCAGGGACTTCCATACTTGAAGAACCGCCGAACTGCATCATGGATCTTCTTTTGGCCGATTCAGGAGGTGCTCGAACTCGTAGAATTAGATAATGGGGGCCTTGCCTCCTCCAATGTACCCAAAAAAATACTACAACTATCAAATTTGATTATTTATTCTTTATCTAAAACTTAAGGGCATCCTCAATAGTTGGGGATTTTACCCCCGATTTTGCAGGTGAAAGATGCACTCTAATTTTTGCCTTTTCATTTGTTAAAATGTAAACCATGTGCATTTTACTGTTCTAAAATTAAGGGATGAACTCCTAATGGGGATGTTAAGTATCAACTGAGGTGTATTTGCGTGCTAAAATTCTTCATTTATGAATTTGGGATGTGGCGCGCGTGCGGCACGTTGCGGATTGAAGACCATAGACGCCTCCGCCCTCCGGCCCCCGCCTCCCTGAAACATGTGGCTGTGCGTGGGAGTAGGGCCCCCCAAGCTATATTTAACGACGCGTTTTCTCTTCCGCCATTAAAACCTTGGCCCAAACCCTACACCTGAGACCACCGCACCTACCTGGGAGGCCCATTTCATTTCTAATTTTCTATCCAACAAATTAAAATTTAGTCAGTTTACAAAAATTGCAATTATAATATTCTAAACAACGGCGTGGATTATACTATTAAATAATGTACATTCAATACATAAATAATATATTTTTAATAAATTAAAAATATACATTATATTCATAATAAATAAATTATTTTGTATAATGTACATTCAGTATACGAATAATATACTTTACTATATTAAAAATGTAATTTTTATTATTATTCACATAACACTATGTGAACTATGGTCCACACAATAATTTGTCTCAAAATTGCCCCTTCAATACACGTTGAAAAGTGAGAACGAAAGTGGTTTCCGTAGGTGGGAAATCCTTAGAATTGCCGAATCGGAGATGGAAAACCACACCTGGTAAACAAGAAAGGTAACGCGTGCGAGACTACAATTATATAGCTTGTGGAGCTTAATAATAATAGTGTATAGAATTGAAGGTGGTTGGATTTGACTAACAACTCCCTACTTACTAATTCAAACGGTGCATCCAACCCTCCTGTTTTTATAAACCAATTACGTAGCTACCCAATCGTTATACCGTTGATCCTCTTTAATTTTGACAGCTGACAGCGATTATTTGTTGTTCAATTCAGGTTACAATTTTTTTTTTTATTCCTGTAAAACACGTGTATGTGTTTTGTATTATGCGTTTCTGTGTTTCATGTTATGCAATTCTGTACTTAGCGTATGGATTCTGTATCTGAAATAAAGTAAATATAACATGTGTTTTTGTGTATTGTGCATGCTATGCGTTTTTGTATCTTGATTCTTGTGTTGTGCGTTTTTGTATCTTGTGTTATGCAATTCTGTACCTTAATAATATTGATTATGTACCTGAACTAAAGCAAATATAAAACATGTGTATGTGTCTTGTGGTATGTGTTTATGTGTTTGTTGTTGTTGGTATCTCGGTGGCCATTCTAAATAGATGGTCATAGCACTACTACAGGAAATAGCTTTAACCTCGGCAAAATGACCCCATTTAACCTCGGCTATCCTACGACGTCGACTAAATCGACGTTGTAAGAAAATAAACGACGTCGATTATATAACCGACGTCGTACGTATTTTAAAATTAAAAAATAATGATACGACGTCAGCTAATAGCCAAATAGCCGACGTCGTATGTATTTAGTTTTTTTTTTTTAAATGATACGACGTCTGCTAATTGGCTATTAGCCGACGTCGTATCACTATTTTATATAATATATATACATACGACGTCGGCTACGCCAAATAGCCGACGTCGTATCCATTTTTTTTTTTATACAGAAAATGTTTTATGCTTTCTAGCCAACCTGCTGTGCAATCAGAATCTGTGCAGCTAGTTACATTCAGCATCAACATCAACTAATTCAAACTACATACTAAACATTAAACTAATTAAGCACAATGCAACAAAACTACATACTAAAACTAAAATTAATATAAATAACACAATGCAACAAAACTACTAATTAACATCAAAACAATAAACACAAAGTAGTTTTAAACATAAACTAGTATCAAATTAACAACGTTTTATTAACCCATTCATCAATAAGAAACTTAGACCATTTGTCTCTAACGTCATCAATATCTTGTTTGTTGTAGGGCAATCGTCCTTGTCTTTCCAAAATCTACAAAGTTAAAAAAAAATAATAATAATAAATAAGTAAATATTTTAAACAACATTTGAAAAAGAAATATGTATTATTAGAGTACTTGCCTTATCCATTCCTTTGCTTAGGTTGTTGGAAACAATTTCCCACATGAATTTCATCACATAAAAACCACATTCATAAAAACCACATTCAGTGCTTCCTTTTTGTATAGCACACTACATTTGAATTTCATCACATAAAAGTATACTATAAGCCTAATATGTACTAGTATAATATGATGTTATATTTTAAAAGTATACAATTATAGGCCACTAAAATTTCCAATAATTCATAAAATTTCAAAATATACACAATAATAATTTATAAAATTCAAAATTCAAAAAATATAAAAGAGTAATTAAATATAAATATAAATATAAATAAATATATATATATATATATATATATATATATATACCCTATATATATATACGTACCAGCCGTATATGCGTCGATCGACGACGACGTCCGGCGTCCGGCGGCGTGGCAGCGCGGGCGAGCGGCAAGCGGCGAGGCAACGATCGGCGAGCGGCAAGCGGCGAGGCAGCGAACGGCGAGGCGGCGAGCGGCAAACGTCGAGCGGCGATCTGATCTGTGTCTGTCTACTGTCGCTGCCTCTGTCAGGGCCGTATTTTAAGTTTTTGTGGTCCTGTTCTGATAAATAAATGTGGCCCTATCAAAATAATAATTTTTAAAACTAATATATGCAAGTTTCGAACCTTTGACCTCCTAAGTTAAAATATAATAAATACACATTCTTACCATCTCTTCATGGAACATTTTAAATTCAATTGAAAACTTTTAATTTTATTTTTAAATTAGCTAGGTAAAAATTAAATATTGAACCTCTAAAATTTGGGGCCCCCTAAAATTGGGGGCCCTGTGCGGTAGCCCAGCTTGCACAGCCTAAAATCCGGCCCTGGCCTCTGTCTACGGTGGCGGTAGTGGAGGGTTTTTGGTGGTGGTGGCGGTTGTTGAAATGAGTGGTGGAGAGTTTTTGGTGGCGATCTGATCTGTTTCTTCGATCTGTATTAAATGAAATGAGTATACGGCGTCGCCGACGCTGTATACTATATATATTTTTTATATTTTTTTTAATTCGAGTATACGGCGTCGGCTATATACGTAGCCGACACCGTATACTATATATATTTTATTTTTTATTTTTTAATTCGAGTATACAGCGTCAGCTTTATACACGCCAACGCCGTATACTATATTTATTATTTTTTTTATAGAATATACGGCGTCGGCTTTATTAATAGCCGACGCCGTATACTATATATATTTTATTTTTTATTTTTTAATTCGAGTATACGGCGTCGACCTTATACTCGCCGACGCCATATACTATATTTATTATTTTTTTTTATAGGATATACGGCGTTGGCTTTATAAATAGCCGACGCCGTATAATATATATATATATATATATATATATATATATTTATATTATAGATACGCCGTCGGCTATACCAAAAAGCCGACGTCATATGTGTTTTTAAAAAAATAAAAATTAAATTTAAATATTTAACGTCGGTTTTTAGAAAAATCGACGTTATAATGGCGACGTTAAATCCTTTTTCTGTAGTAGTGTAGGTTTGAACCCCGGTGGTGGGGGCTTAGATTCTTTAGGCTAAAATTGTTAGAAAAAGTATAGAACAGATACTATCTTGTAAAGAATGACGACAACAGTTTATATTGTGGACCAGGGTCCACATAGTAGACCGTGGATCAGAACGACATCGTTTTGATATTTAAGCTTTAACTTATTATGTATTTAATTTAATCTTAAAACAAATTCAGTAGACGCATAACACAAGACACATACACATATTTTATATTTACTTTAGTTCAAGTATAGAATCAATATTCTTAAGGTACAAAATTATAATGCATAACATAAGACAAAAAAAAAAAAAAAAAAAAAAAAAAAAAAAAAAAAAGCGCATAGCACAATACATAAAAACGCATGTTGTATTTACTTTATTTCAGGTACAGAATCTATACGGTATAAAATTGCATAGCATGAGACACAGAAACGCATAACACAAGACACATACACATGCTTTAAAAAAAAAACTATAACGTGAATTGAACAACAAACAGTCGCCGTCAAAATTAAAATTTAAAACTACGTCATTTAAGACCAGAGTCCACAGTATAACGATTGATTATTTTCCTCTTATTCATCCCTCATGTTCTAGCATTAGTTAATTGGTTACTAATTTTTTTTTTTTAACAAGCTTAGTTGCGTGAGTAACCGTCCACTCTCATCCATTAAGAAGAGAATATGGGAGTCTCTTCTTCCAAAAAAAAAAAAAAAGAAGTAGAAGAGAGAATATATGGGAAAAAATTTCAGGAGGGATTGTTGGGTAATAAGGTGGAAAATCCCAAAAATAATAATTTTACAGAAAAATTATTATTATATGGGAAAAATAGAAAACTGGAAAGGAAAAACTAGAGTGTTTGGATATAAGTTTAGCACGAGTTCGAACACAAAGTTCTTTTCCTTAAAACCTTATTTGCTACCTCCCACAAGTGCTAGGAGCGTTGTAGCCTAGGTTTCCCAGGATAAAACGTGCTACGATTCTTTGTTTAAGCACCTAAACAAAGAACCCGGAAAACAAAGCAAAGCTTAGAACACTGCTGGGTAAAGAAGAGAGTATAATCAGAAGTTTTGAAGCAAAACAATACTGGAATTCCTTTGGTTTTGTGCTCTGTGTAAAATGCTTCTGCCTTACCTCTCTTTATATAGGGCTGTTGGAAGGGATAACATTCAACATGACCATTAATTGGTATTAAACCAATTGTATAACACCTGTAACAGCCACCCACTAAGTAGGATTAAACTCAGATTTAATCGGGTTTCGGGTTTCAGACCATTGGGGTGCAGGTTCACACGAGAGACTGTATCAGTTGGATTTTCGATCTATTCTAATTAGTAATGTGATTTGCAACCCCCCCCCCCCCCACACACACACACACACTAAGAAGAGAGTATAATCAGAAGTTTTGAAGCAAAACAATACTGGAATTCCTTTGGTTTTGTGCTCTGTGTAAAATGCTTCTGCCTTACCTCTCTTTATATAGGGCTGTTGGAAGGGATAACATTCAACATGACCATTAATTGGTATTAAACCAATTGTATAACACTTGTAACAGCCACCCACTAAGTAGGATTAAACTCAGATTTAATCGGGTTTCAGGTTTCAGGCCATTGGGGTGCAGGTTCACACGAGAGACTGTATCAGTTGGATTTTCGATCTATTCTAAGTAGGATTTTCGATCTTTTTCCAACAGGGATAAGATGCATTTTCCTTTTGTAAATTTATACGAGCAAACATAAAAACGCAGAAATACTAATTCTTGAAAGCTTCTGTATAGTACATCATATTTTAATGCAAATATCATGGAAAATTACATTTGATGGTATTTTGTAGACTCGCACTATATACCAATGAGTAAGGACTAATGAGAGTTAAATTAAACCTCAAATTCATATAATTTTAAAAACAATTAAAATTAGTGGAGCAACTTACAAGAAAATAAAGAAACAAAAAAAAACAGTCGCCGCTAAGTAAAAGACAGGCAAAAGTATTAGGAGAACCTAGTATTCTTAGATTGCTGCCATCAAAATCTAAGGAACAAAGGAAAGCAAGAAAGAGATATCCTGAAACCTATGCATATATGCATGGGCACGTACAGTCCACAGAATTTTGTCACCGATGCATCCTAAACTATACAAAATTTATTTAGGTTTTAGCAGCTACACTTTTCCTTAAAAAATAAGAAACAAAAAAGCAGTCGCTGTTTCAATAAATCTGGGTTCTTGGCTGCTATATATTTTATTGTGGCAGCGCCATATTATGCCAATTGTAGTCCCAAATAGTCATCATCACCGTCCGAAATAGTCATCACCGTCCTTCTATAAACTCCAAATCATGTTTAGTTTAATTTTAATCTTAAACTTTCATAATTTCATTGTCATACGAGCCCTATTTGGTAAAATAATATATTAACCTATTAATTAAGTTTGACTTATTTGATCACTATTGATTATTTAACTGGTTAAACAATCAATGTGTTTGATTAATTAACTTTTTTAACAACTTATTACTCCAAAATGTTAAAATTTAAAAGTTGCTCAAAGTAAATTTTCTAATAAGCTTTTTTTGAGAAAGTTATTTTGAATTTCTACTTTATTCTTTTCTCATCGAATTATCATTCTTTCCCCTTTAATTCATTCCTTTCAACCAAATGCCATATTAGTTATGAATTCTATTATTACCCTATAACTTTGGGACGAAAAGTGCAAATTTCTATATTTAGTATTAAACTTTAATGTTTGAATATTGTTGTTGAGCTTATCATTATTTATTTGCGGTGGGAAAACGAAAGGTAGGGCGCATGATAGGCCCCAACACACAAAAGTGAACAGCCTAGCTACAAAAATGAGTGGTTCATGTATCCTTGGTGTTGGAGCAATGTGCAGATGATGAGAGGGCAATTACCAAGAAGACAAAATTTAATGCATGTATGTATGTATATGTATATGTATATTTCTAAGGACAGCAACCACACACCTAGTATGCTGATCATCCTCACATTTGGAAATCCATCATTACATTATTGGATTCATATTAGATTACAAGGATCAAAGGATTGATTGAGCCCCACTAATTGCTCCATTGTTGAAAATTTCCATCAATAGTCACTACATAGCAAAATAGGTAAAGAATAAAATGATATTTTGCAATCATCGTCATAATTTTCTCTTCAAAATTAATGATAAATTAAGTGACAGAACATACGTGTTAAAGCCAAACACCCTTGTGTTTAGTCGGCACCTCTGTGAGTTAGTGACTTTTTTTGAAGGAAGGTCATAGGATCAAATTCCGGTGTTGGGATATTTTGATCTTCCCTTGATTAGTTTTTTTTTTTTTTTTTTTTTTTTTTTTTTTTTTTTTTTTTGGATATGGAACCATAACAAATGGTTGTTATTCCTATAATTTGCAAATTGTAATGTGAAGCTTATGGATTCCTATAATTTGCCTAGCCATTTCAAGGTCGATTTAAATCAAATTGTTGTCATCTTAATCTCTAGTTTGACCCTTTATTTATTCACATTTTTCCTATCTGATGCAAAATGTTAAAAACTACTCCGTACTAATTTATGATGTTAAAAACTACTCCGTACTAATTTATGTCTCAAAATTTAATTTCTCATACCAATTTACAAGTTTGGTCATGAGAAATTAAAATTTGAAAATAAAATTAATTATCACTAATAATTCCATTTTAATAAAGATAAAAAAAACTATTCTATTAATTAATTAATTAATTGGGGAGCAAAACGAGAACTGTTTGTAATTGATATATTGAATTCACTATATATATATATATATATATATATATATATATATATATTCATTAATTAATTATAAGTACACGGTATATTTGAGGGACCAGTTTTTGAAGCACAAAGAGTCAACACTGTCTCCATTGAAACTTAATCTCATGACTTTCTATTTGGGAGAGTCAATTCATGCCATTTGAACAAGATGATTAGCATTTAATACAATTTATATTCATTTAGATTAGAAAAAAACGTTACATCCTCCTCATTTAATAGCAAAATAAAACAGTTGAGAAAGGCGAATGGTTTGGGTGACAACATCATAATCGCTTAGGATGAAAACACAACCTTGTCCTGTCAAGTTCAACACGTTTATTCCTAAATTGCCCATAATGCGCAATGCCCACGTTAAGACCACATCTTTTACTTTACTTTTTTCTTTTTTTCCACCCACGTGCAATAATATGTATTTCCATAATACCAACTATTATCTCCAGATCTGATGCAATAGAACTGAAAAAATTGTTCCCACCGACTTAATTCATTCTTCCAAAAAGACTGAACCCCAACCCCGGCCCAACAGAGCATTTGGGAGGATGTAAATCATGGTGACTCAACTGAACATGAATCATGTAGGCTACTGCACACAAGAAGCCCCCTCCTCACTTTAAGAAGTTGCTCCCACACTGCCGCTGGTGAGACTCGATCACTGGTCATTCTTCCAAAGTTTCACCTCTATGACCAGTTGAGCTACCCATGCGGGCCACCAACTTAATTCATTGATTCAAATAACTAGTATTTGAAAAAGAAGATTAATGTTTGAATCTTGGCAGTACATTGCCTAATTAAGATAGGTAATGATGTCATTTACAATATTAATAATTGAGAGATTCAATTTATTATTTAAAAAATTAATATTGTTTTTCCTTGACCTTTTTTTTTTTTTCCCTTCAAGGCATGCCTTGTACACAACAAATAAAACCTACTCATTATTGTATATATATATATAGTGTTTTGGCAATGAAACAAGCAAGGTAAGGAGGTCAAAACTACAAATTCAACACTAATGCAAATCAAATAAAATATCATAAGTAAGTCTAATAAATTAAATATTATACTCTCTAGCATACTTTTATTTAAAAAAAGAAATAAACAATTTTAATTTGTTAAAAACGTGAGATATTTCTTTCTTGTTCACATTTTATTAAAAATAGTATGTAGTTATATTATATGATGTGGTTAAAAAAAAAAAATCTTTTATATATCCTATAAAGATACATTCAACCATTTAATCCTATATATAATAAAGCCACATGGTCTTGTGAAAATTAAATGGTGATAATCAACATTTAATTTTCACAAGACCATAATAATATTGTTAATTATAATAACAATAATAATAATAATAATAATAATTGCAATAATAATAATGATAATATATATATATATATATATATATATATATATATATATATATATTTATTTATTTATTTATTTATATTTCAATTTCTACTAGCAAATTATTGTGTGAACGATGATCCACATAATTGTATGGATCATGAATATCAAATACATTTTTAATATATTAAAAATACATTATTTTTATATTGAAAGTACCTTACATACATATATAATGTACCCTTAGTATATTTAAAATATACTTTTTATTGGCATGCAACCCTAAAGTTCATAAGTTTGAAATTAATATATGGCATAGCTAGGCGGCCTAATATTTAAGATTGTTGATGTGCGTATTGAGGACTACGGAGACAAAGATGCGTTTATTCGTGGATTTATCGGATACTATCCAACAACACTCTCCAACTTAATTGACGTGAAGTAGGCTTAGTAACATTAAGATTATATTTTCGAATGGAACCATGCCTACACATTCACTTGGAACTATGAGATTATGAATTTTCTGTTATAAGATTATTAATTTTTGTTATGAGAATTATGAATTTTCAGTTATGATTATGAATTTTCTGTTATGAGATTATGAATTTTCATAAAATTCATAATCTCATAACAGAAAATTCATAATTTGATCAAACGCGCGCCGTTAACTCCACATCCGTGAATTTTTTTTTTTTTGGCCTAAAACGACGTCGTTTTGCCTTGTATTCACCATTCTCGGTGAACACGATTCTATGGCATAATTTGCGTACACTGAGACCTAGCTCTATTTGCCATAACAAAATGTTTAGAGCATCTTGGATAGGGATATTAAAAGATGTGGGATGAGATTATTTGAAGGAAGAATCCTCCTGCAAATGCAAAAATAATGTCAAAAGAAAGAAAAAAAAAAAACACACAGGTTGTGCACGTTTGCGCACAGCCTGTGGCCACACGGGCGTGCACTGCATGCGCCCGTGTGCGCGTTAGCGCGCCTGACACTTCAATTTTATTTTTTTTTCAATTTAAGTTTTCTTTATTTATTTTTTTATTTTTTTTCTCCCCCGCTTTTTCTTTCCTAATCACTTTTACATTATCCCTCAATTCTTCCTAAATGATGCGGATGCTCTTAGGCCAGATCGTCCGTACACCGACAACATGCGACAGGAGGAAAGGGACAGCTCGTGATGGGGCTGCACATAGGGCCATAAAACACAGGATCAAAAGATTGCCCATACATGAATCCAGTTTATTCTCTTTTTTTTTCCTTTTTTTTTTAAGCAACACTTTCGTTCATTGCTACCAAGCGTTTGGTTGGGAGGAATAAATTGTAATTCAGAGCTAATAAAAAAAAAGTAAAAATTCAAATTATATTATTTGGTAAGAGAAAATAGAATTATTAAAAATGAGTAGGAAATAAGTGGTATAAAAACTAAAATGTACTTGTATATAATAATATAATAATAATAATAATAATATAATAATAATAATAATAATAATAATAATAAGTAGTGTCATTTCCCCCCATTTTTCCTTTTCTACACCACAGAATTTCAATCCATGGGAGTACTCATGAATTACAATTCAACAAAAGGAGAGAATTGCAATGTCCTTTAATCAAACACTATAATTGAGGTGACTAAAGAATTGTGGTGGAATTGCAATGCAAATGTCAACCAAACAACTTGTTAAATCTTTTATCAAAACATTACAAAAGGAAAGAAAGAGGATGAGTCACCCATTCCTCACAATTTGGCTTAGAAAGTTCGTAAATCACTTAACAATAAATAAATAAATAAATAAACACTTGATCAAACAAAGAAATCATATCTTTAATATCTAACTGAATCAAGTCAAAAGATGAGTCTCTTGTAATAGAATTTAGACACTGAACAATAATCAAATCATTAGTCTCAATAGTCACTCTATCGCAATCAAGAGCTTTCCAGACCCGAATGGCAATAACTTCGACTTCTTTTCAGGAGAAAACATCATTTCAACGAATGCATCTAGCCGCTTTTAACTGCCCAAGATCGTCTCATATAATGCATCGTAACCTTATTTTACTCCTGTAGAGTCAATCGCAGCATCAACATTTATTTTGAGCCATTCCGATTGAAGTTTTCCCTAACTAGTCAGCGCTTGAGCTGGAACATGAATCCATTTATGCATTTATTTTGGTCGCAATCTTAAGCAAATTAATAAAACAATAAATTTGATAAATATAAAATTTCAAGTTAGCTAAGGCCTATTGACGGTCTCTGGACTTAATTTTTAAAATCATTTAAATTGGTGTAACTATTAATTGAGACGGAATGAATTTTTTAATTATTCCAAAACAGCAGAAAATGTAGAGCTCGATTTGCTCGTATATTGGTCCAATGGATTTTTTTTCAAAACAGCAGAAAATGTAGAAAATGTACAGCTGGATTTTCCCGTATATTCGTCGAACTGATTTTACAGAGATCCCAGGATGTTGAAACCATTTTTGGGTCTGACATAAATTTTGCAGGCCAAGTTGTTGCAGCAGGTTTCAAAGCCCAACATACCAAATTTGTAATTATTATGCTGATAAAATATATTATTTTAACTCATACAATATATTATAAATTTATGATAACACATAAAATATATTATTATAATATATAAATTATATTATTTTAACTCATAAAATTTATAATTTCATTATTGAAATTATATTATTTTAAAACATATAAAGTATATTATTTTAACATATAAATTCATTATTCTAATTATAAAATACATTAAGTCATTAAGTGTAAGTCTAAAAAAATATTATTATTATTATTATTATTATTATTATTATTATTATTATTGTTGTTGTTGTTGTTGTAAATTAAAATGTAATCTCGTATGAATTTTGTGAAATTGTACACTCAAATTACTAAAATGTACATAGGTAGAATATAAAAATTATGTGAAACAGACTCTTTTGATTATACATATGTAGAATATAATCTCGTGTAAATACTTATCTTTCATTTAGTGTTACTACTTTTAACTATACATTCCCCACAACCAACATATATAAAACACCATATTGCCAATAGACTCTTTATCGAGTTGGTTGCACAGAATTTCCTAACATAATTTACCTCGAGTATATATATTTACAAGCCAAGCACAGTATGCTCAATATAGCTCAGGTGACTCACAGCCTCCCTCTCGCCCAAATGAAATGGGATGAATCAAATCAATAAGCTTTTTGATTTGGTACCTCATGGCTCCGCTTAAAGGAAGATCACGGGATCAATAGATGGAGCAAGTATATTAAGTAGATACCATGTGTCTTCATATAGTAACTGTAAATTTTCCTCATCATTTAATAAAAAATATATAAAGTGACTACCACTATCTTTTGTCTAATACTATAGATTGATGTTTTGTTTTTTTTTTTTTTCTCATGCATGTAACATGTTATTCATGAATATATAAAATGATTTCCACTATCTTTGTCTACTACTATAAATTGATTATTTTTTTAAAAAAATTTTCTCATGCATGTAACATGTTATTCATGATAACATTGAAGCACTTTCATTCTATTTAGGTTAATATATAATCCTCACTAGTTTATTTTGATAATAATTTATCGATGAATAAAGCATGTTTGATGTTTAGATACCGGCCAGTTCATATTTTAATAATTAAGATTAAGAAAAAATGATTAAGATATTGTTGATGGGGAATTTTTTGTTTTACTAGCATTTTTGGTCACTTAATTATTAAATTAGACAATTTTTTTAATTTAATATATAATCAATCAATCAATATCTTATGTGAAAATAAAATTTGTCATGTTTAAAACAAATGTAGTATTACATATGTTACTACTTACTAATCAATATTTGGTATCATATCACTCAAAAAGTCGTATTACAAGTGATGGTTTTTGGGTTTTCGGGCCAAGGAGGTCCAACACAACCTTTAGCTAGAGGATACACCTTTCAATAAAAATGTGGGTCTCGAAGGAAAGAAAAATGCTTTGCTTAGAATCTCTTCTATCCCTCTCCGGGTCCTCTTTTCCCTGTCCTTTCTACAAGAATGGAGGAGTCTTTATATAGCGGCTCCTCCCCTACTGACTTGAAGGCCCTTAATAGCCGACTTCAAGGCTAATTAAAATATCGAGCCGTTGGTCGCCTTTACTGAGTCGGCCAACGGCTCTTTCAAGCTCGTAACAGCCGGACCAAGTCCGGCCTTTTAATGCCCTAACGGTTCCCTGTTTAAGAGTCTCTTTGATGATCTCAACGGCTCCTTGAGCCGAGTCATTCTCTGAGCTTGGGGTCTGGCCGACTCCTCGTCCTCGACCCAAACTCTTGTTGGGCCCTGCTTAGCAATCCTGAGCTAGGTTCCCGTACTTGGGCCTGGGCCGATCCCTGGACTCGGCCCAAGCATTCTCCGGGCTCCTCCTGATGCTAGCCCACTTTTCTTGTCTTGGGCTCTCTTCTTTGGGCCAATTTTTCTTGGGCCGGGGTCCTCACCCCATCAACAAGCAATTTACTTTTATCAATATTTAACACCAAATCAAAATCAAAAAGGCATGATAGATTTCATCATCTAACAAAGGTTACCCTTTTTTTGAGTTGATTACAATGAAAATTCGTTATCACTATTTTAGGGTTTGTACTAAGTAAATTTTATTCATATGAATAGTCTGTAATCACACAAAAATTGTAAATCATTAGGGCTAAAGAAATTTTGTGTGAAGCAAATGCATCCTAATTAATTGTTTACCTTCCTAATAAGTAGCAGGCTAAAATTCCTGGTTACAAAAAACAAAATTTCTTCACCGCAATAAAATGAGAAAAGAATAAATTACAATAATTAAGCGATCACAAAAAAATTACTACACTAAATGTAACTCTATACTACAATTATCAAATTTGAGAAAGGTTAAAGTTGCCCACACTTTCAAGGAAGGCAACCAATGTGCTCGCTAATATGGGACAAAACACTAGTCCAGGGACTTCCATACTTGAAGAACCGCCGAACTGCATCATGGATCTTCTTTTGGCCGATTCAGGAGGTGCTCGAACTCGTAGAATTAGATAATGGGGGCCTTGCCTCCTCCAATGTACCAAAAAAATACTACAACTATCAAATTTGATTATTTTATTCTTTATCTAAAACTTAAGGGCATCCTCAATAGTTGGGGATTTTACCCCCGATTTTGCAGGTGAAAGATGCACTCTAATTTTTGCCTTTTCATTTGTTAAAATGTAAACCATGTGCATTTTACTGTTCTAAAATTAAGGGATGAACTCCTAATGGGGATGTTAAGTATCAACTGAGGTGTATTTGCGTGCTAAAATTCTTCATTTATGAATTTGGGATGTGGCGCGCGTGCGGCACGTTGCGGATTGAAGACCATAGACGCCTCCGCCCTCCGGCCCCCGCCTCCCTGAAACATGTGGCTGTGCGTGGGAGTAGGGCCCCCCAAGCTATATTTAACGACGCGTTTTCTCTTCCGCCATTAAAACCTTGGCCAAACCCTACACCTGAGACACCGGCACCTACCTGGGAGGCCCATTTCATTTCTAATTTTCTATCCAACAAATTAAAATTTAGTCAGTTTACAAAAATTGCAATTATAATATTCTAAACAACGGCGTGGATTATACTATTAAATAATGTACATTCATACATAAATAATATATTTTAATAAATTAAAATATACATTATATTCATAATAAATAAATTATTTTGTATAATGTACATTCAGTATACGAATAATATACTTTACTATATTAAAAATGTAATTTTTATTATTATTCACATAACACTATGTGAACTATGGTCCACACAATAATTTGTCTCAAAATTGCCCCTTCAATACACGTTGAAAAGTGAGAACGAAAGTGGTTTCCGTAGGTGGGAAATCCTTAGAATTGCCGAATCGGAGATGGAAAACCACACCTGGTAAACAAGAAAGGTAACGCGTGCGAGACTACAATTATATAGGCTTGTGGAGCTTAATAATAATAGTGTATAGAATTGAAGGTGGTTGGATTTGACTAACAACTCCCTACTTACTAATTCAAAACGGTGGCATCCAACCCTCCTGTTTTTATAAACCAATTACGTAGCTACCCAATCGTTATACCGTTGATCCTCTTTAATTTTGACAGCTGACAGCGATTATTTGTTGTTCAATTCAGGTTACAATTTTTTTTTTTATTCCTGTAAAACACGTGTATGTGTTTTGTATTATGCGTTTCTGTGTTTCATGTTATGCAATTCTGTACTTAGCGTATGGATTCTGTATCTGAAATAAAGTAAATATAACATGTGTTTTTGTGTATTGTGCATGCTATGCGTTTTTGTATCTTGATTCTTGTGTTGTGCGTTTTTGTATCTTGTGTTATGCAATTCTGTACCTTAATAATATTGATTATGTACCTGAACTAAAGCAAATATAAAACATGTGTATGTGTCTTGTGGTATGTGTTTATGTGTTTGTTGTTGTTGGTATCTCGGTGGCCATTCTAAATAGATGGTCATAGCACTACTACAGGAAATAGCTTTAACCTCGGCAAAATGACCCATTTAACCTCGGCTATCCTACGACGTCGACTAAATCGACGTTGTAAGAAAATAAACGACGTCGATTATATAACCGACGTCGTACGTATTTTAAAATTAAAAATAATGATACGACGTCAGCTAATAGCCAAATAGCCGACGTCGTATGTATTTAGTTTTTTTTTTTTAAATGATACGACGTCTGCTAATTGGCTATTAGCCGACGTCGTATCACTATTTTATATAATATATATACATACGACGTCGGCTACGCAAATAGCCGACGTCGTATCCATTTTTTTTTTTATACAGAAAATGTTTTATGCTTTCTAGCCAACGCTGCTGTGCAATCAGAATCTGTGCAGCTAGTTACATTCAGCATCAACATCAACTAATTCAAACTACATACTAAACATTAAACTAATTAAGCACAATGCAACAAAACTACATACTAAACTAAAATTAATATAAATAACACAATGCAACAAAACTACTAATTAACATCAAAACAATAAACACAAAGTAGTTTTAAACATAAACTAGTATCAAATTAACAACGTTTTATTAACCCATTCATCAATAAGAAACTTAGACCATTTGTCTCTAACGTCATCAATATCTTGTTTGTTGTAGGGCAATCGTCCTTGTCTTTCCAAAATCTACAAAGTTAAAAAAAAATAATAATAATAAATAAGTAAATATTTTAAACAACATTTGAAAAAGAAATATGTATTATTAGAGTACTTGCCTTATCCATTCCTTTGCTTAGGTTGTTGGAAACAATTTCCCACATGAATTTCATCACATAAAAACCACATTCATAAAAACCACATTCAGTGCTTCCTTTTTGTATAGCACACTACATTTGAATTTCATCACATAAAAGTATACTATAAGCCTAATATGTACTAGTATAATATGATGTTATATTTTAAAAGTATACAATTATAGGCCACTAAAATTTCCAATAATTCATAAAATTTCAAAATATACACAATAATAATTTATAAAATTCAAAATTCAAAAATATAAAAGAGTAATTAAATATAAATATAAATATAAATAAATATATATATATATATATATATATATATATATACCTATATATATATACGTACCAGCCGTATATGCGTCGATCGACGACGACGTCCGGCGTCCGGCGGCGTGGCAGGCGGGCGAGCGGCAAGCGGCGAGGCAACGATCGGCGAGCGGCAAGCGGCGAGGCAGCGAACGGCGAGGCGGCGAGCGGCAAACGTCGAGCGGCGATCTGATCTGTGTCTGTCTACTGTCGCTGCCTCTGTCAGGGCCGTATTTTAAGTTTTTGTGGTCCTGTTCTGATAAATAAATGTGGCCCTATCAAAATAATAATTTTTAAAACTAATATATGCAAGTTTCGAACCTTTGACCTCCTAAGTTAAAATATAATAAATACACATTCTTACCATCTCTTCATGGAACATTTTAAATTCAATTGAAAACTTTTAATTTTATTTTTAAATTAGCTAGGTAAAAATTAAATATTGAACCTCTAAAATTTGGGGCCCCCTAAAATTGGGGGCCCTGTGCGGTAGCCCAGCTTGCACAGCCTAAAATCCGGCCCTGGCCTCTGTCTACGGTGGCGGTAGTGGAGGGTTTTTGGTGGTGGTGGCGGTTGTTGAAATGAGTGGTGGAGAGTTTTTGGTGGCGATCTGATCTGTTTCTTCGATCTGTATTAAATGAAATGAGTATACGGCGTCGCCGACGCTGTATACTATATATATTTTTTATATTTTTTTTAATTCGAGTATACGGCGTCGGCTATATACGTAGCCGACACCGTATACTATATATATTTTATTTTTTATTTTTTAATTCGAGTATACAGCGTCAGCTTTATACACGCCAACGCCGTATACTATATTTATTATTTTTTTTATAGAATATACGGCGTCGGCTTTATTAATAGCCGACGCCGTATACTATATATATTTTATTTTTTATTTTTTAATTCGAGTATACGGCGTCGACCTTATACTCGCCGACGCCATATACTATATTTATTATTTTTTTTTATAGGATATACGGCGTTGGCTTTATAAATAGCCGACGCCGTATAATATATATATATATATATATATATATATATATTTATATTATAGATACGCCGTCGGCTATACCAAAAAGCCGACGTCATATGTGTTTTTAAAAAAATAAAAATTAAATTTAAATATTTAACGTCGGTTTTTAGAAAAATCGACGTTATAATGGCGACGTTAAATCCTTTTTCTGTAGTAGTGTAGGTTTGAACCCCGGTGGTGGGGGCTTAGATTCTTTAGGCTAAAATTGTTAGAAAAAGTATAGAACAGATACTATCTTGTAAAGAATGACGACAACAGTTTATATTGTGGACCAGGGTCCACATAGTAGACCGTGGATCAGAACGACATCGTTTTGATATTTAAGCTTTAACTTATTATGTATTTAATTTAATCTTAAAACAAATTCAGTAGACGCATAACACAAGACACATACACATATTTTATATTTACTTTAGTTCAAGTATAGAATCAATATTCTTAAGGTACAAAATTATAATGCATAACATAAGACAAAAAAAAAAAAAAAAAAAAAAAAAAAAAAAGCGCATAGCACAATACATAAAAACGCATGTTGTATTTACTTTATTTCAGGTACAGAATCTATACGGTATAAAATTGCATAGCATGAGACACAGAAACGCATAACACAAGACACATACACATGCTTTAAAAAAAAAACTATAACGTGAATTGAACAACAAACAGTCGCCGTCAAAATTAAAATTTAAAACTACGTCATTTAAGACCAGAGTCCACAGTATAACGATTGATTATTTTCCTCTTATTCATCCCTCATGTTCTAGCATTAGTTAATTGGTTACTAATTTTTTTTTTTAACAAGCTTAGTTGCGTGAGTAACCGTCCACTCTCATCCATTAAGAAGAGAATATGGGAGTCTCTTCTTCCAAAAAAAAAAAAAAAAGAAGTAGAAGAGAGAATATATGGGAAAAAATTTCAGGAGGGATTGTTGGGTAATAAGGTGGAAAATCCCAAAAATAATAATTTTACAGAAAAATTATTATTATATGGGAAAAATAGAAAACTGGAAAGGAAAAACTAGAGTGTTTGGATATAAGTTTAGCACGAGTTCGAACACAAAGTTCTTTTCCTTAAAACCTTATTTGCTACCTCCCACAAGTGCTAGGAGCGTTGTAGCCTAGGTTTCCCAGGATAAAACGTGCTACGATTCTTTGTTTAAGCACCTAAACAAAGAACCCGGAAAACAAAGCAAAGCTTAGAACACTGCTGGGTAAAGAAGAGAGTATAATCAGAAGTTTTGAAGCAAAACAATACTGGAATTCCTTTGGTTTTGTGCTCTGTGTAAAATGCTTCTGCCTTACCTCTCTTTATATAGGGCTGTTGGAAGGGATAACATTCAACATGACCATTAATTGGTATTAAACCAATTGTATAACACCTGTAACAGCCACCCACTAAGTAGGATTAAACTCAGATTTAATCGGGTTTCGGGTTTCAGACCATTGGGGTGCAGGTTCACACGAGAGACTGTATCAGTTGGATTTTCGATCTATTCTAATTAGTAATGTGATTTGCAACCCCCCCCCCCCCCACACACACACACACACTAAGAAGAGAGTATAATCAGAAGTTTTGAAGCAAAACAATACTGGAATTCCTTTGGTTTTGTGCTCTGTGTAAAATGCTTCTGCCTTACCTCTCTTTATATAGGGCTGTTGGAAGGGATAACATTCAACATGACCATTAATTGGTATTAAACCAATTGTATAACACTTGTAACAGCCACCCACTAAGTAGGATTAAACTCAGATTTAATCGGGTTTCAGGTTTCAGGCCATTGGGGTGCAGGTTCACACGAGAGACTGTATCAGTTGGATTTTCGATCTATTCTAAGTAGGATTTTCGATCTTTTTCCAACAGGGATAAGATGCATTTTCCTTTTGTAAATTTATACGAGCAAACATAAAAACGCAGAAATACTAATTCTTGAAAGCTTCTGTATAGTACATCATATTTTAATGCAAATATCATGGAAAATTACATTTGATGGTATTTTGTAGACTCGCACTATATACCAATGAGTAAGGACTAATGAGAGTTAAATTAAACCTCAAATTCATATAATTTTAAAAACAATTAAAATTAGTGGAGCAACTTACAAGAAAATAAAGAAACAAAAAAAAACAGTCGCCGCTAAGTAAAAGACAGGCAAAAGTATTAGGAGAACCTAGTATTCTTAGATTGCTGCCATCAAAATCTAAGGAACAAAGGAAAGCAAGAAAGAGATATCCTGAAACCTATGCATATATGCATGGGCACGTACAGTCCACAGAATTTTGTCACCGATGCATCCTAAACTATACAAAATTTATTTAGGTTTTAGCAGCTACACTTTTCCTTAAAAAATAAGAAACAAAAAAGCAGTCGCTGTTTCAATAAATCTGGGTTCTTGGCTGCTATATATTTTATTGTGGCAGCGCCATATTATGCCAATTGTAGTCCCAAATAGTCATCATCACCGTCCGAAATAGTCATCACCGTCCTTCTATAAACTCCAAATCATGTTTAGTTTAATTTTAATCTTAAACTTTCATAATTTCATTGTCATACGAGCCCTATTTGGTAAAATAATATATTAACCTATTAATTAAGTTTGACTTATTTGATCACTATTGATTATTTAACTGGTTAAACAATCAATGTGTTTGATTAATTAACTTTTTTAACAACTTATTACTCCAAAATGTTAAAATTTAAAAGTTGCTCAAAGTAAATTTTCTAATAAGCTTTTTTTGAGAAAGTTATTTTGAATTTCTACTTTATTCTTTTCTCATCGAATTATCATTCTTTCCCCTTTAATTCATTCCTTTCAACCAAATGCCATATTAGTTATGAATTCTATTATTACCCTATAACTTTGGGACGAAAAGTGCAAATTTCTATATTTAGTATTAAACTTTAATGTTTGAATATTGTTGTTGAGCTTATCATTATTTATTTGCGGTGGGAAAACGAAAGGTAGGGCGCATGATAGGCCCCAACACACAAAAGTGAACAGCCTAGCTACAAAAATGAGTGGTTCATGTATCCTTGGTGTTGGAGCAATGTGCAGATGATGAGAGGGCAATTACCAAGAAGACAAAATTTAATGCATGTATGTATGTATATGTATATGTATATTTCTAAGGACAGCAACCACACACCTAGTATGCTGATCATCCTCACATTTGGAAATCCATCATTACATTATTGGATTCATATTAGATTACAAGGATCAAAGGATTGATTGAGCCCCACTAATTGCTCCATTGTTGAAAATTTCCATCAATAGTCACTACATAGCAAAATAGGTAAAGAATAAAATGATATTTTGCAATCATCGTCATAATTTTCTCTTCAAAATTAATGATAAATTAAGTGACAGAACATACGTGTTAAAGCCAAACACCCTTGTGTTTAGTCGGCACCTCTGTGAGTTAGTGACTTTTTTTGAAGGAAGGTCATAGGATCAAATTCCGGTGTTGGGATATTTTGATCTTCCCTTGATTAGTTTTTTTTTTTTTTTTTTTTTTTTTTTTTTTTTTTTTTTGGATATGGAACCATAACAAATGGTTGTTATTCCTATAATTTGCAAATTGTAATGTGAAGCTTATGGATTCCTATAATTTGCCTAGCCATTTCAAGGTCGATTTAAATCAAATTGTTGTCATCTTAATCTCTAGTTTGACCCTTTATTTATTCACATTTTTCCTATCTGATGCAAAATGTTAAAAACTACTCCGTACTAATTTATGATGTTAAAAACTACTCCGTACTAATTTATGTCTCAAAATTTAATTTCTCATACCAATTTACAAGTTTGGTCATGAGAAATTAAAATTTGAAAATAAAATTAATTATCACTAATAATTCCATTTTAATAAAGATAAAAAAAACTATTCTATTAATTAATTAATTAATTGGGGAGCAAAACGAGAACTGTTTGTAATTGATATATTGAATTCACTATATATATATATATATATATATATATATATATATATATTCATTAATTAATTATAAGTACACGGTATATTTGAGGGACCAGTTTTTGAAGCACAAAGAGTCAACACTGTCTCCATTGAAACTTAATCTCATGACTTTCTATTTGGGAGAGTCAATTCATGCCATTTGAACAAGATGATTAGCATTTAATACAATTTATATTCATTTAGATTAGAAAAAAACGTTACATCCTCCTCATTTAATAGCAAAATAAAACAGTTGAGAAAGGCGAATGGTTTGGGTGACAACATCATAATCGCTTAGGATGAAAACACAACCTTGTCCTGTCAAGTTCAACACGTTTATTCCTAAATTGCCCATAATGCGCAATGCCCACGTTAAGACCACATCTTTTACTTTACTTTTTTCTTTTTTTCCACCCACGTGCAATAATATGTATTTCCATAATACCAACTATTATCTCCAGATCTGATGCAATAGAACTGAAAAAATTGTTCCCACCGACTTAATTCATTCTTCCAAAAAGACTGAACCCCAACCCCGGCCCAACAGAGCATTTGGGAGGATGTAAATCATGGTGACTCAACTGAACATGAATCATGTAGGCTACTGCACACAAGAAGCCCCCCTCCTCACTTTAAGAAGTTGCTCCCACACTGCCGCTGGTGAGACTCGATCACTGGTCATTCTTCCAAAGTTTCACCTCTATGACCAGTTGAGCTACCCATGCGGGCCACCAACTTAATTCATTGATTCAATAACTAGTATTTGAAAAAGAAGATTAATGTTTGAATCTTGGCAGTACATTGCCTAATTAAGATAGGTAATGATGTCATTTACAATATTAATAATTGAGAGATTCAATTTATTATTTAAAAAATTAATATTGTTTTTCCTTGACCTTTTTTTTTTTTTCCCTTCAAGGCATGCCTTGTACACAACAAATAAAACCTACTCATTATTGTATATATATATATAGTGTTTTGGCAATGAAACAAGCAAGGTAAGGAGGTCAAAACTACAAATTCAACACTAATGCAAATCAAATAAAATATCATAAGTAAGTCTAATAAATTAAATATTATACTCTCTAGCATACTTTTATTTAAAAAAGAAATAAACAATTTTAATTTGTTAAAACGTGAGATATTTCTTTCTTGTTCACATTTTATTAAAAATAGTATGTAGTTATATTATATGATGTGGTTAAAAAAAAAAAATCTTTTATATATCCTATAAAGATACATTCAACCATTTAATCCTATATATAATAAAGCCACATGGTCTTGTGAAAATTAAATGGTGATAATCAACATTTAATTTTCACAAGACCATAATAATATTGTTAATTATAATAACAATAATAATAATAATAATAATAATTGCAATAATAATAATGATAATATATATATATATATATATATATATATATATATATATATATTTATTTATTTATTTATTTATATTTCAATTTCTACTAGCAAATTATTGTGTGAACGATGATCCACATAATTGTATGGATCATGAATATCAAATACATTTTTAATATATTAAAAATACATTATTTTTATATTGAAAGTACCTTACATACATATATAATGTACCCTTAGTATATTTAAAATATACTTTTTATTGCATGCAACCCTAAAGTTCATAAGTTTGAAATTAATATATGGCATAGCTAGGCGGCCTAATATTTAAGATTGTTGATGTGCGTATTGAGGACTACGGAGACAAAGATGCGTTATTCGTGGATTTATCGGATACTATCCAACAACACTCTCCAACTTAATTGACGTGAAGTAGGCTTAGTAACATTAAGATTATATTTTCGAATTATTAGTTCTCATCTTTTATTGATTACACACTTAATTCGATAGTATTTGGAAGAAAAAATCAATGTTGGAACTAAGATTGTGATTTTGGTCTTTAAAGGTCAATTATATGTTGCTACATCTAGAGTTAGAAATCTCAAAGGTCTAAAAGTTTTGATCCGTGGTGACTCTAAAATTGTAATTCAATTACTATTGTAGTTTACTAAGTTCTTAAAAATTTGTAATATTAAATAGTATGTACTAAATTTTTAATATAGTTTAAGATTTGTAGTAATCACCCACCTTAAATATTATTTTAATTGTAAATATATTTATGTTCATAATTTTATCATAGGAATTCACACATAATAATTACGGAGTATTAAATAACAAAAATTTTATATATGAATAAACCTCATATAGGTTATATTTTTATAACATATTTTTCGTGCATCGCACGGGACAAATACTAGTTTATGTTAATAGATTAACATTTATAATTTAACATTCATTTATAACTTTATATAAAATCCTTACTAAAATAATATGTCATAATTTTATTAGATTTTAATTTTTAATTTAATATATTCCAAAATATCAAAAAATGAATGTTTTTCAAATTAAAAAAAAAAATCATTCTAAAAACATTTTTTTTTAAACATCATTCTAAAAACATGATAAACTAAACATGTTTGATTTTTCTTCTACTCTACCTTTCTTCTCAACCCCATCTCTTTCCTCTACTCTTTACTTGCACACTTCCTTCAATGATTTTTTATTTTTTTGGTCCAATAGTTTATATAGAGTACTTATCATGTTATCATTAATGAAATGTTTCCATAACAAATCCAATATCTTGGAATAACTCTTAAATGAAATGATAATACAACTGCATGATGATTCTATTCGCGTGGTAATGGTCTAAATTCTATTTTATCTAAAAACATAATAAATGTGAATGAAAATTATACCCTTGATTTATGTCCGTTTTTTTCCTTTAATTTTTTTGTACATTATGTTATAAAGGTTGTACATTAAAATATTTTGGACAAACATACCTTTACCGTTATAACTTTCGTTATCTTTTCCACTATTATTACCATGCACATGCATTCACCATATATTTCCTTATCTTCTTCATTAATAATAATATATAAACATTATATATTTGAGGTATATGTTAATTATTATATAAAATATAAATATCAAATTTATAAAAATGATTTACATTATTATTATTATTATTATTATTATTATTTAGAATAATTTAAATATTTAAAATTTAAATAAATTTAAAATTTTAATATAATGTATTAATATTGGACACCTAATTTTTGCACATCGCGCATAAAAAAATACTAGTCATATTAATAATAACTCATTTATGAAGTTAATTACAATATACTTTTGATTATTTAATTGTTATAGCATCTATATCAATAATTTTTTCACGATTTTTGAGAAAGAAAAAATCATGTATTATTTTTGAACAAATGCAGAGGGTGATTGTTTTGGGCATTTTACTCTTGCAAGTTCAAGATCTTTGTGGGGACCATCGCTCAGAGTGGAATAGGGAAGAGACGCGGAAAATCCGTGTGAAGGGCACTGCCCAGTGCCCGCACGCGCCATCTTGGCGTGTTTACTCTTGGGGTTTTTTTTTTTTTTTTTTTTTTTTCTCCTTCATCCTATTTTCTCTTTCTTTATTGACGCGGCAAAAACATCTAAAATACTTTACTATTGAGGATGTTCTTAGTTTATTTTATTTTAAAAAGTTTAGTCATTGATTTAAAATATTTTAATGCAAAAGCAAAAATGTAAGTTGTACAAAAGTACCAAACTATCCCCTAGTTTTATAGTAGTATAAAATAATCAGCAGAAGCAATTACAGTTCCATGCCAGTTCAGAGACATAAGCAGTACTAAAAGGGAGACCGGTAGGAAAGAGAGAGGAAGAGTAGGCGAGAGGGAGAGAGAAAGAGTAGGGGAGAGAGGAGAGAGAGGAGAGAGGAGAGAGAGAGAGGTATATACACACACATTAAAGGAGCATAGCCCCTCTTTTCCTTTCTTCCTTCGCTTCTCTTTTTCCTCTATTTCTCGGTGAAACACTCGGCCTTCTTCGTCTTCTGCTAAAGATAAACATGATTTCCTTAAGCGGGACCGCTTTTATGGTATTCCTGATCGACCCCGTTTCATATGCTTCAGTTTTGAGAACACCCATTTCCAAAAATTGGATTGCTTTGTGGGAAAGTTTGGATTTTTGGTCTGGGTTTCGCGTGATTTCTTGATTTTGTGGGTTGTGTTTTTTGCAGAACAACTCCCTGTCTGGGGTTTCGAAATGCTTGACTCAGTCACAGTCGCAGCGGAGGTTTTCAGCTCCGAAGGTTGTAGCCGCCGTCAGCTCCAACGGCAGACCCGGAGACCGGAATGCGAGCATCGTGATGGAGAGTGCTCTGAAGGAGGTGACGGAGTCAGTTCCCGTTGTGGAGAAGGAGGCCAAATCCACCGTCGCCGGCGGAGTTGGGGATTTCTACGGCGAGGATACTGCCACCGAGGATCAAGTGATTACCCCTTGGACTGTCTCTGTTGCGAGGTAAAATTGGTAAAAAGATCTAGTCTTTTTACGAGGTTTTGTTGTTTTCTAGTTTGTCCTTTTGATTTCAGTTCATTTCAATTTTGAAGGGTTCTTACTAAATTATATGCGATTCCATATTAGGGGTATTTTAATAAACTGATCTGCTGATTAGATTCTTGGAAATTTTCTTGTTCCCTCTATCTGATCTGAAACTTTTAAGTGATGTATGTACAATATCTGGACTTCTCTTAGGGCTTGGTTATCTGGTTATGCTTTGTGATTTGAGAAAAATATTCTGCTGTGTCTTCTTTATTCGAATCGAATGTTATACTTATATATATGGAGTAGCATCTGATATGATTACTCCTTTTCTGCTCAGTTTTAAAGATGCAGTTCTATGTTAGCAAAGCTGTTTGCCAGTTTACTCCCCTAGCCTGAAAGAAATGCCTCTTAGCTGTGTGTTCTTGATCGTTATGAGATAATAAAGTTTTCATTTTGATGCAGTGGATACACATTGTTGCGTGATCCGCACTACAATAAAGGTCTTGCCTTTAATCAGAAGGAAAGGGATGCCCACTACTTACGTGGTCTTCTTCCTCCCGTGGTTGTCAATCATGAGCTTCAGGTGATCTATAGCATATTTCTGTACTGCATAAATATTGGCAGAAAATAGGTATTGAGAATTATTCAAGAATTGTTTTGTCCTTTTTGCAGGTGAAAAAAATGATGCACAATCTCCGTCAATATGATCTACCATTGCAGAAGTACATGGCCATGATGGATCTCCAGGTAACACTTTGGAGTTTTGTTTCTAAGTTCCTTATTAGTACAGTATTGAAAATGTTTGTATCTATTCTCCCTTTGCCCTCTATCTTACTTTTTCTCTGTTTTCAGGAGATGAACGAAAAGCTTTTTTACAAGCTTCTGATTGACAATGTTGAGGAGCTTCTTCCAATTGTCTATACTCCGACTGTGGGTGAAGCATGCCAAAAATATGGAAGCATCTTCAGGCGTCCTCAGGGTCTTTTCATCAGTTTGAGAGAGAGGTAATTTTCACGACTTTACGGTCTATTTAGTTCCTCAAGTTATAGTGGCAAAGAACTGATTTTTGGAAGCATTCTCCAGGGGAAGAATTCTTGAAGTGATGAAGAATTGGCCCGAGAAAAAAATTCAGGTCATTGTTGTCACTGACGGGGAAAGAATTTTGGGTCTCGGTGACCTTGGTTGCCAGGTACATTAACTTTGTTCGGTTCTTGGAACTGACTCTTTTTTTGTTATCTGGAGCGAGACTCCTTTAATATATATCTGCTTAGTAGACGTGATTTTTTTAATTTTTTTTTTAAATGCTGAAATTAATAGATTGTAGAAATAATATTTTTACCAGGGCATGGGGATACCTGTAGGAAAGCTCTCATTGTATACTGCTCTTGGAGGCATTCGCCCTTCTGCTGTAAGTTTTTGTATTGCTAATATATCTGTTTATAAGTTCTTATAAGTTTTACTTCATACGAGCTTTTCGATTTATGTCATTTATTCCCTTTTTCTATTCAAGTTTTTTTTTTTTTTTTTTTGAAAAGTTTTCTATTAAGTTGATTATTCCCGTTTTATGGCAGCTTATAATGTATTTGCTTTTCTTTTCAGTGCTTGCCCGTAACCATTGATGTGGGGACAAACAATGAGAAGTTGTTAAACGATGAATTTTACATCGGGCTCAGACAAAGGAGAGCAACTGGACAGGTAAATAACTTGATTTCTAGTAGTCTTTGTTTATACATCTATATATTCCAAAGTGTTATCTTTTGTCCACGTGCTGAGACATAGTGTTTATGTACCCCTCACTAGGAATATGCTGAACTTTTCGACGAATTTATGACTGCTGTTAAGCAGATGTATGGGGAGAAAGTGCTTATTCAGGTTTGATTATTTTGCTCTTAATTGCGGATATGTTAATATTCCATTTACTTGGTACTAATTTTTTTGTCGTTCTGTAGTTTGAAGACTTCGCGAATCATAATGCTTTTGATCTTCTCGCAAAGTATGGCCCTAGTCACCTTGTTTTCAATGATGATATACAGGTGATTGGATGCCTTTTCCTTCTTAACTCCTCGGTTGTGTGTGTGTGTGTGTGGGCCCTACTTGAAAATGGTGCGGTATAAGTGCATTCTATAACGCCAATCTCCTTGTGATTATGTTCCAGGGGACAGCATCTGTGGTTCTTGCGGGGCTTATAGCAGCGCTAAAGAAAGTTGGGGGCACGTTGGCTGAGCAAACATTTTTATTCCTTGGGGCCGGAGAGGTATTTTTCTTAGCCATGGTTAGTCGGTTTTAGGATAAACTTAAAGTCTCGTCTTTAATTTCTTTGCTTGGTTCTATGATTAGGCGGGCACTGGCATTGCTGAACTCATTGCGCTCGAGATGTCAAAACAGGTTGGAACTTTATGACAATATCTGTCCGTTCGGGTTGTTCCAAATAGCTACTGGCAAATTGATAAATTTGTAATTAATTTTATGCGTGACTTATTTTATCCAGACGGGAGCCCCATTGGAAGAAACTCGGAAGAAAATTTGGCTGGTGGACTCCAAAGTATGCAAATTTACCATTCCAGATCTTTGTTTCTCTTCGAGTATTTCTTTATCCTTCCCGATGTTGAATCCCGTACTTCAATTTCCCTGTAGGGGCTGATTGTTAAGTCCCGGGTGGAATCACTTCAGCACTTTAAAAGGCCGTGGGCCCACGAACACGAGCCCGTAAAGGATCTTGTGGATGCAGTGAAGGTAAGGATTCTTTCTTGAATTCTTGTGATGTCTCGTGTAAAATAACAATAATAATGAGTTTTTGTTGTTTTGTCAGGCTATCAAGCCTACGGTCTTGATTGGATCTTCTGGAGCTGGAAGAACGTTCACGAAAGATGTTATTGGAGCTATGGCTTCCTTCAACGAGGTTTTCATTCTTCTCCTCTTTTACCGTTTCTTCGCTTTCTTTTCAGGGTTTCGTTCACCTAGAAATAATGAATTGAGATTGTTGCAGAAACCTATCGTTCTTGCTCTCTCGAACCCAACATCGCAGTCGGAGTGTACCGCGGAAGAGGCGTATACCTGGAGTGAGGTAGTTTTTGAATATCCGTTCATTTTGTTAACTCGGGCATTCGTTTTAAACATGTTTGATCATAGTCCCACGCCTTATTTTTCTTCAGGGCCGAGCTATATTTGCCAGTGGAAGCCCATTCCCCCCTTTCGAATACAAGGGGAGGACCCTTTTGTCCGGGCAGGCAAACAATGCATATATCTTCCCCGGGTTTGGTTTAGGACTCATAATTTCGGGTGCAATCCGTGTCCACGATGACATGCTTCTTGCGGCCTGTAAGTTGCTGGTTTTCTTTATTTGTGAGCTAAAGCTCGACATTTCCTTTACGGACGAGAAAATTGTTTTTCGTGCTGGATATATGAAAACCCACAAAGCCTTTGGCCTGAATTTTGATTCTAAAGTTTTATCCCTTTCTGTCTTTTTTCTATCGGGAACAGCGGAAGCTCTAGCTGCCGAGGTTACGCAAGAGAACTTCGATAAAGGACTCATATACCCTCCGTTTTCGAACATCAGAAAAATCTCGGCCCATATTGCCGCCAGAGTAGCCGCCAAAGCATATGAACTCGGTAAGTTAACAATCCCGTTCTAATATTTTAGTACAAATCCATACGCTAGTAGTACCTAAACGACGTGATTTCTTTGTTGGTTTTAAAGGTTTGGCCACTCGTCTACCACAACCCGAAAACCTGGTTGCTTATGCCGAGAGCTGCATGTACAGCCCTACTTACCGTAGCTATCGCTAAGCGGTTGGAAGATTTACTCTTTTTAAGATTTAGATAGTTAAGTCTTTATTTTATTTTTTTCTTCTTTTTACATTTTGAATATGTGGTTTTAATTATTGAAGTTGAGGGTGTTTTTAGGAGCAGGTTTAAGGTTAGATTGCAGAAATGTTGTGTGCTAGTGATGAACTGATGATGTTAAAAAAATAAGAAAGTTTTTTACTACTTGAAAACATATGTAGCTTAAAGAAATTAGAAGGATTGTTGAATCTCAAGTGAAGTTCTGCAAGTTTCAAATGTATACATTTATGAATGATTATTTTCATCCTCCACCTATCAAAAACATGGATTCTCAGCTCCCAAATAAAAACATGAAATTTTGCCCGTATGGGCTTAGCTCACTGGTTCAGTAGGTAGTATTTGAAAGAAGAGATCAATGTTTGAATATCGATGGTGGCAGTGTGAGGATTATGCCCAAAGTTGACAGATTTCTTATATGCACTGGTACTTGGCTCTGTCTATTAAGTTATCGTAATTTACTTCTTTTCAAATACTCTATCGGGTCGAAATGCAAGAGATCCTTGGAGTTGGAGATTTAACTTTTTGGGAGAATGAAAAAGATGAAACTCTTGTGCATTAATCTTAGTTACATACATCTCTTCAGAGGGCAGTTGTTGCGGTGAAGTTAGATTGGCATAGAAACTATAAACTTGCTCGGCTTACACCAATGCACTATATAATTGGAATTACAATTATTAACTTCGGTTATGGGAATCAATGCGGATATATTATAATGGAATTGCAATGATAGGTTTTTGGTTATTTATTGAGTTAATACCCAAAATTGTCCTCGACTATAGTGATTTTTTTTAATTTCGTCCTGAACAACTTTGGTGACCTAATATCGTCCCAGACTTTTGTGTTTCGCTCAATTTAGTCCTCCATTTGTTATTCCGTCAAATTGGTGTTAAATTAAGGGACAATTCAGTAATGTCAATATTGATCTCTCTTTACTTTCAACTTGTGAAGTGCGAAATTCCTCTTTCTTGTACGAATTACACCCAGATTACTCCCAGACCTGCAAATCTAATTTTATATTCGCAGTTTTAGGAGTAATTCGTAAAAAAAAAAAAAAAAGGGATTTTGCAGTTCACATGTCTATGAGTAAAGAGATGCCAATATTAAAATTACTGAATTGTCTATTTATTTAACACCAAATGGACAGAATAACAAATGAGGGACTAAATTGAGCAAAAACACAAAAAGTTTGGGACTAAATTGAGCGAAACACAAAAGTCTGGGACGATATTAGGTCACCAAAGTCGTTTAGGACGAAATTGAGAAAAAGCACTATAGTTGAGGACGATTTTGGGTATTAACTCGTTATTTATTGGAACGCGGTCAATTTAATACGTTAAAAATGTAATGTATAACATTTTAAGCACAATGTATAGATATGATGAAAATGCAATATATAATATTTTAAGCACAATGTATAAATCTATAAAATGACAAAATATCATAGCGATTGCTTAGATTTACACAATTTTTTTAAGACTCTCAAGGCATTAATTTAGATGAAAAATTTCGCTTAAAACTTGCTTCTAGTAGCATGATGAGAGTTTGATTCATGTCAGAATTTTACTACATGAACTCTTAAAGCTTGCTTCTAGTAGCATGATAGCATGATGAGAGTTGAAAAAAAAAATGTCAATATCAAAGTTTTGAGTGAAGGAGAAGTTAGGAGTAGAACTTGGGAGTTCAAGTATAGTATTTTCCTCTTGCCATGGGTATTGGGGTTTTGGGTTGAGTTCTTTGTGTGTGAAATTGTATAATTTGATGTTGATTGACATGGATTTGGGCCGATGGGTTTGGACCTTTAGAGCGGGTTAAATTATCTGATTTACCTTATGAGCTTGCATAGAACAGGTTCATAAGATCCCAGATATAGGGCTTGTTTGGTAAATGGCGGATCCACCAAAAAATTAGCGAATTTGCAATTTTGACGTTTTGACCAGAGTCAAAATGCCAAAAAAAAGTTATTAGTCAAAACGCCAAAAATGTCATTCGGTTCCTCAGTGGAAACACCAATTTTCAATTTGACGTTTTGAGAAAAGAACACATTATATTTATATTTATATATATAAAAAGCCTTGGTAACCAGAGCTTGGAGCCATTAAAGGCTCCTTCCTTAAATGAGCCTTTTAAGCTTCTCTCATAATGAGAGCAATGTTCCTCTTATATAGCGGAGGTCTTTGACACTCTCTCCACTCAAGTAACGATGTGAGATCAAAAGTGGTTTTTTTTTTTTTTTTTTAACTTGATTTTGCTTTATATTATAATTATTATTATTATTATTATTTTTATTATTGCTAATAGTAAAAAAGAATTTCACCAAATATTTTTTTACAAATCACTAATGCAATCCGTTGGTCAAACCCGTTAACACAATCTGCTATCCATTAACAGCTAGCACAATCTTGCCAAACCAGGCCATAATCCGGTAAAGTAAGAAATTAAAACCTATCTTATAAATTTTACTCCGTATTTTTTAAAGATAAAATTAGATAGTTGGGTGAAGGAATGTGGACAAGATACAGGGTTGAATTAAAATATTCACTGAACCTGGTCAAGCCCGCGCAAAGCTTTTTGTAATAAGCTGCTGCCCGCTCGCTGCACTGCTGCTCACCATCACTCCCATCAAACAGTAGTAGAAACCCAGATACAGCATTTTATTTTATAGTGCTTTGATGCACAACAACCCTAATTGAAGAAATCAAGAAACTGAGTAAATAGCTATGAGTGGAGATGGTGGTGGCGGAGGAGGGTGGAGAGATATGGGCAGCGTCGCCGTCCACATACTCACCGGCCGGTGGTTCATGTTCTTTAGCTGCCTCCTTCTCATGTCGGCTGCCGGAGGGACCTACATATTCGGGATCTTCTCCGAGGAGATCAAGACATCTTTAGGCTACGACCAGAAAACCTTAAACCTCGTAAGCTTCTTCAAGGAAATCGGGGCCAACGTCGGGATCATAGCCGGCCTGATTAACGAGGTTGCCCCGACGTGGCTGGTTCTCCTCGTCGGCGCCGCCATGAATTTCTCCGGCTACTTCTTTATCTGGCTGGGCGTCACCGGCCGGATAGCCCACCCCAGAGTTTGGTGGATTTGTTTGTCCATTTGCGTGGGCGCAAATTCCCAGACATTTGTTCACACCGGCGCCTTAGTTACTATGGTCAACAATTTCCCAGAATCACGGGGAATCGTGATAGGATTGTTGAAGGGCTATGTCGGGTTGAGTGGCGCGATAATGACGCAGTTGTACCATGCTCTGTACGGGAACGACGACAAGTCCTTGATTCTGTTGATCGCCTGGCTGCCGGCGGCGGTTTCCTGCGTTTTTCTGGGCACGGTTCGGACTATTAAGGTTGTTCGGCAGTCGAATGAGGTGAAGGTGTTCTACAATCTGTTGTTTGTGTCGCTTGGGCTTGCCGCGGTTCTCATGGCCGTAATCATCTTGCAAAATAGGATAGCTTTTAGCAGGACGGATTACGCCGTCACCGTTTCTGTGATCATCGTTTTGGTCTTTTCCCCGTTGGTGGTTGTGGTTAAAGAAGAGGTGAAGCTCTGGAGGAGGAGCAAGAACCCACACTCTCACCCTTTCACGGTCAAAACGCCAGAAACCAAAGCCGCACCACCACTGCAGTTGCAGCAGGTAAAAACCGTTTCAAAATAAGCTCTTATTTTAAGATATTAGTTTAGCCAATTATTAGTAGTTTCAAAATTGCCAATTATTTCAATCATTTTAGAACTATTTGGGCTGAAACAATATTGAGCAAATACCAATTTTGGTCCCACGAGTATTAGCAAAATGACAATTTTAGTCCACATGTTTAATTCCTACCAATTTTCATCCTCGACTATTACTTTAGTACCAATTTTCATCCACGACTATTGTTTTAGTGCCAAAATTCATCACGCCAGTCACACATTTGTTTAAAATATGTCGAAATATGAAATTATTAAGGGTATTTTCGTCATTTTAAAATTAAGATCCCAATTTGAGCATGAATAAAAAGATTTAAGCCCTAAGATCTATCGCGATTTACAATTTTTCTCCTCAAATTAAAGTAGGATGATGAGGAGAACTGCCAATTGGGATTGATCTTAGGGCTTACATCCCTTTATTCATGCTCAAATTAGAGTCTTAAGTTGAAAATGACAAAAATACCCTTAAAATTTTTAGATTTCGACATGTCTTGGATGGTGGGGTGACCGACGTGATGAATTTTGGTACTAAAATAATAGTCGTGGATGAAAATTGGTACTAAAACAATAGTCGTGGGATGAAAATTGGTAGAAATTAAACATGTGGACCAAAACCGTCATTTTGTTAATACTCGTGGGACCAAAATTGGTATTTGCTCAAACAATATTCCACACTGGAGCATGTAAAAAGTGTTTCAAAATAAACTCTTATTTTAAGCTATTAGCTTCAAATAAGCTGTAAGCTTTGCCAAGTCTGTCCTTATACATAAATTTCATTGATTATATTTCGGATTAAAATTGACATCTCTAGTTGCAGGCCAGGTCGAATCATGTATGGTATAAAAATGTGTTTACGCCACCGGAGAGAGGGGAGGATTACACGATCCCACAGGCGGTTTTCAGCATTGATATGCTGGTTTTATTCGTGGTGACGATGACCGGCGCCGGAGGGACCTTGACGGCGATGGATAATTTAGGCCAAATCGGCAAGTCCTTAGGCTACCCAGACCGGTACATCACCACATTCGTGTCGCTAGTCAGCATATGGGGCTATTTAGGGAGAGTAGTCTCCGGGTTTTGCTCTGAAATCTTCCTAGCCAAATACAAATTCCCCCGCCCATTAATGCTCACACTAGTCCTCCTCCTCTCCTGCTCCGGCCATCTTCTCATCGCTTTTGGGGTCCCAAATTCTATCTACGCCGCCTCGATTCTTATCGGGTTTTGCTTCGGAGCACTGTGGCCGCTCATATTCTCAATCATCTCGGAACTATTTGGGCTGAAACACTACTCCACACTGGTCAGTTTTGGCGGCGCCGCCAGCCCGGTGGGATCCTACATATTCAACGTTAGGGTGGCTGGAGTTTTGTACGACAATGAAGGTTTGAAGCAGATGGCTAGAAAGGGGATGAGCCGGAAGGCCGGAGAGGATTTAACGTGCGACGGCGTGGAGTGTTTCAAGGTGGCGTTTATCATCATCGCCGCTGCTACATTGGGAGGATGCATACTTTCGTTGATCTTGGTAGCTAGAACAAGAAAATTTTACCGTGGGGATATATACAAGAAATTCAGGGAACAAGCTCAGGTGGAGGATGGCCCCTGAGAATCGAAGATGAATGGGTTGGATCATCGAAGCTAGAGGTGATGACCATGAAAATTAAGCATAATTGGATTACCCATTTTTTATTCTTTTTAAAAGAACTTGTAATTGATTTTTAGAATAAGTTCAAATTTAATTGATAAGATTGCTAAGCATGATATTAAGTTGAAAAGTTTGATGGTATTAAGCTATTCGTTATATTCATATTAATGCAAATATGCAATACTTACTTAATTTTAAAAATGAGGCGGTGTTATATATTACATTTGTAAATTGTAATGCACTTGATTGGTTGGGCATTCGACGTGACCTTAGCCTATTTGAGTTCGAGATTCTAAGACGCGTAGATGTACCCATTTTTGGAAATGACACAGGCAATCAATTTTGTAATTAATGCATATGATTTGCGAGATTTATTTTCCTAATATAGGCTGAGTACCATAATTTATTAGGTTTGAGCTATATAAGTATCATGGAAAAAGGTTCATAAAGGGCTTGAAATATTATTCAAACAGAGCAAGAACAATATTTTGTTCTATCCCAAATGGCCAATTATTGTGTGGACCATGAATATATCAGGTATATTTTTAATATATTAAAAGTACATTAGTTTTGTATTGAAGGAACATTATATAAAATAATGTACTTTTAGTGTATTAAAAATGTACTTTCAAAAATGTACCCTTAGTATCATTAGCGCCTTTCATGCAGATTGAGCAAAATGCACATTATGTGTTTCAATTTTACCAAAATCCTAAAGCATTGACCCCATTAATTTCACCATTTACCTACATAGTAGATCCCAAATTTACTTCGATGAGTATCATCGTGATAAAAATGGTTTAGATGAGGAGAGAAAGATAAGACATTGGGCCCAATTGGCCAATTCGAGCATGATATGAGGATATAGCTAAGAGCATCCATAGTAGTTTAACTCCGATCAAAATTGAATTTTTTTAAAAAAAAATAGTGCATAGTGGCTAGGGGTGGGAATAGGCCAGGCCCCTTGTAGGGGCCTATGTCCTGGCCTAATTAAAGCCTAGTTAGGCCTAGCTCGTTTAGTAAAAAGGCCAGGCTTGAACCAATTTCAAAGCCTATTAAACTAAACAGGTCAGAGCTATATATACCAGGCTCGGCCTTCAGGCCTACAAGCCTGGCCTATATATATATATATATATATATATATATACCAATATTTGTATATTTACAATAAACTCCAAGTATATATTATTTAGATATACTAAAGTTTTTAAAACATGTAGACTTTAATAGGCTAAGGTAGGACATACTTTGAAGCCGGCCAGAGCCTAACAAAAAGGCTACATACAGGCTTAAGCCCAGGCCTAAGCTTTAGATTTTCGTAACAGGCCCAAGCCTATTTCCACCCCTAGTAGTGGCAATGCATATGTAGTTCCCCTTTCTTTCCTCTCAATAAGACTTCAAAGGGCTTAGAAATGTTATCTATTATAAAGAGGGAAAAAATAGGTTCCAAAACCAATGTGGGACAACAAGTGAGTAGAAAGCCTTCTTTGAATGAATTCTCAACAATTGCCCACACATTCGAAAAGAAAGTTGAAAAAATAACGTCTAAGCAATACCTAAAAGCTGATCTTGATGTCAGTGTTTAAGATCTTAAAGTGACATTGAGTAATTTTCTTCTGAGAGCGGTTTGAATCTTGAACTCACCGATTAGATAAATTTTGAATTGTAATGCACACATCAACTCTAATAGTAGCAGGTTCTATGAAAGTTAATCTCTTTGACTCCTTATGACTCCGGTCCCTTAGTACTCAACTATGATAAGTCTATCTCAACATAGACCACCCTTTCAAGGCTACAGAGCGATTAAGGTCGTTTTATTTTCACATATTTTGTGGAAGTCTTTCTATGATTTCGTTTGACCACAAAAGTGGTATCCATCATGAATTCCTTAGTACTTACTCCACTAGTTTTAAACCCATTTCCCATGGTATTTCAACGATGACCTTTTGTCAAAGGATATGCAATATTCCTCTTAGACCTCACATACTCCATTGTGATTATATCATTCACAGTCCACTACTGTACAGACTCATGTCTGGCTCTTATGTGTGCGTGTTCTATTTCCATTGTAGACACTATTTTTTTGCAACACAGATAACAGTTTGTGAATCATAATGTATAGTCATAGAAGAAGTTGGACACTTCCACAATGACACGTCTGCCAATAGACTTCTTAGCCACTCAGCTTCTTGGCTTACTAGATCAAGTGCTATGAACTCTACTTCCATATTTGATCTAGCTATGCACAATTGTTTTGTCGAATTCCACGATGTAGCCGTTCCGCACATAGTAAACACATATCTACTAGTGGAGCTGACATCATCACCGTCATTGACCTAGTTTGCATATAACATAGAACCCTTCCATTACCGCTGGGAATCCTACATAGTGAAGACCCCAATCCATGGTGCCTTTGAGGTACCAAGCACTTGATTTAGTGCATCCTAGTGTGTATCACTTGGGTTGTGAATATAACAATTGAGTCTATTCACTGCAAAAACAAAATCAGGTCTAGTATAATTCATAAAAAACATTAGGCTCTCGATTATTTTTGCATATTCTTCTTGAGATACACCTAGCTATCTCTAAAATTTTTGACAATTTTATACTTATTAAATCATATAGGGTTTTAGCCGGGGTTACATAAAAACTATTGAACTTCTTTAATAGTTTCTCTGTATAATGACTTTGTGACAGATGGTTACCGTTTGACAATTTTTGTAACTTTTACCCCAAGTATATCATTAACTTCAGTCATAAGTATTACACTTTTCTTCACAAGTATTCTCATAAGTATTACAATTTTTTTAATAAGTAACTCTTCACCACCTAATATTATATTTTTTAATTCAAAAGTATCACATTTTTCTCGTAAGTATTACACTTTATCTCATAAGTAACAATCAATCAATTTATTAATGATAAGTATACACTTTTTCTCATAATTAGTTGTTCAACCCTTAATATGACGAATTACATTTTAAATCAAAAATATTATATTTTTTCTCAAAAATATTACATTTTCTATCTTATAAGTAACAAATAATATATTCCTTATTAGTAATATATTTTCGTATTATATTTCTATATTTACTCTGCTCGTATCAAGATAAACAACGGCAAAGATAACAAAAGATAAACATTATATAAATCAATTTTTTTTTGCTTCGTTTAACAAGGATTGAAGATATTGTCGTGTCTTGAATCTGGACAGATTCTTGTGGGAAGGGGATATGTAAGATATTCCAATTATACACGCACTTGTGACTCATAAAATTATGGCCTATATTCATAAATTTAGACTCCGATCATCTTCTTCAATTCTTCTATTCTAGAGAAGGAAAATACAGATTATTAGGTTCAAAATGCCGGAAAGTTTCTTCGCCCAATTTGAAATCCCGCAAAAGAAGCGATTTGACGGAAAACCCTTTCCGGCAGTGTTGTCGCCGAACCCAAACGTGTCGTCTACTACAAGCTTCCCGGTTGCGATTAAGGAGCAAAAGCCATGGCTGGACGCTCTTCTTCATCAATCTGGGGCTATTCTCTTCAAAGGCTTTCCAGTCAACTCGGCCTCTGACTTCAACGACGTCGTTGAGGCCTTCGGCTACGAGGAACTGCCCTACGTCGGCGGCGCCGCCCCTCGGACCAACGTTGTCGGCCGTGTTTTCACTGCAAATGAATCCCCTCCCGATCAGAAGATCCCTTTCCACCATGAAATGGCTCAGGTACTTTATTCAATTAACCCGATTCCTCTGAAATTCTAAATTTACTGCAACTATTCCCAAATTCAATCATACTTATTTCTGAAATTCTAAATTTGCTGTAGTTTTAAAAATAACAATGAGATTGTTAGTTGTTAAGTATTCAAAACAACATATTTGTATGATGCAGGTTCCAGAGTATCCATCAAAATTGTTTTTTTACTGTGAAGTAGAACCTGGAAGTTCAGGGGAAACACCCATAGTTCTTAGTCATGTTGTGTATGAGAAGATGAAAAGCAAGTATCCCGAGTTCGTTGAAAGACTGGAGGAGCATGGGTTAATCTACATTAGGGTTTTGGGTGAAGAAGACAACCCTTTATCCCCCATCGGCCGAGGTTGGAAGTCCACATTCTTGACCTCAGACAAGAGTGTTGCTGAGGAAAGGTAAACAACATTGTTTAACAACATTGTTACCCCATTTTGATTTGTAAAGAATGAGGCAAAATGAGATGAATGAAAGTATACTAAAATGGAAGAGATTTGGAAAATCAATCAAATGGAATTGTTGTTTGTTGTCATGCTGGCACGGGCTTGACTCTGATACCAAATTGAAGAATATGTTCAATCTTAACTAAAAGGCTTTGATCTGGCTCTGATACTAAATTGAAGCATGTGCCCTAAACTGATAGTTGGATTGCACATTAATGGTTATAGCTCAACATGCTCAAACAAAGTCAAGAACATTAACAATGACCATTGAGTTGTTTATCTTGTGCTGTTGTTCTTTGAAATGCAAGGCGGCATTTGTTGTTCCCTCGCCACTTGCCATTGACAATCCTCCTCGAGGAGTAGTACATTATATTGCTTTTGATAATGTTTGACAGGGCTGCGAAGTTGGGGATGAAGCTGGAATGGCTCGATGATGGTGGAGTGAAAACAGTTATGGGGCCAATACCGGCTATTAAGGTGGACAAAACTAGGCAGAGGAAGATATGGTTCAACAGCATGGTGGCTGCATATACTGGCTGGGAAGATGCGCGAAACGACCCAAAGAAGGCAGTCACTTTCGGGGATGGAAAGCCTTTGCCTGCTGAAATCATACACGACTGCCTAGCCATCTTGGAAGAGGAAAGTGTTGCGGTTCCATGGAAGAAAGGCGATGTTCTGCTGATTGACAATATGGCAGTTCTTCATGCTCGAAAACCATTCCTCCCTCCTCGTCGTGTTCTAGCCTCACTGTGCAAGTGATAGAAGCATTAGACACTGGGAATTTGCAATGTACAACATTGTTTGTATTACAAAGTGAGGCATGTATCTATATCAGGATAACATTATCAGTGCTTTTAGAAATGCAAGATACTTTGTATTGCTTGCTCTGGAAGAATAAAACTGGATTTCATTGAGAATGGAACTTATAACTTTATGATTAACAATTTGAACAATTTGGTTGGGGTTACCCCTATTTGTGCAACACATTTTAAAATTGACACTATATAATTGAAAATTCAAAAAAGAAGAAGGTAGAATTAAGTAAAATATGATATGAGGCAAATTATATCGTGGACCTGGTCCATAATGGATTATGAATCGAGCTTCTAAACAACATTATTTTGTTTAATGAAAAGAAACGGCATTCGTTTCGCGCCGTTCCGCAAAAAGTAACTTTGTTTTTCAGTTTCATTGTGTATACACTACAGTTTCATTTCAACAAAACTACAGTTTCATTTCGATATAACTATAGTTTCAATTGATATTTACATACTCAAATATGTGAAAATGATATTTAATTTTATTTTATATATACATTATAGTTTCATTAAAACACAACTTATACATTATCATTTCGATATAACTACAGTTTCATTGCACAATGTACACTCAAATATGTGAAATGTTATTCAGTTTCATTTTATATACACTGCAATTTCAATTCAACACAACTGCAGTTTCATTTCAATTCAATTGCAGTTTCATTTGATAATATAAAAATAATACGTAAGGCAGTGTCAGGTTAAACACATTGTAGTTTCAGTTGGTAATTAATACACCAAATATGCGCACTGCGTTAATATAACGGCGTCGTTTTTGGACCGCGGTCCACAATATAATTGCTGATGATATGAAGTTAAAAAATCCATTGGACCTTATGGTATTTGTGATGTGATTCACACAGAGGTTAATTCCAAGCCCATTGGCGGTGCGGTCAGCATGGCAAATGGCAATCTCAATTATTATTACATGGACCATGGTCCATACAATTGTGTGGACCATAAATCAAAAGTACATTTTTAATATACTAAGCGTATATTATTTTTGTACGTAAGGTAACTTTTTGAAAGTACATTTTTAATATACTGAGGGTACATTATTTTATATAATGTACCTTCAGTACAAAAATAATGTACTTTTAATATATTAAAAATGTACTTGATATTTATGGTCCACACAATAATTTGCCTGGCACTCCCCTGTCATGCATGATTTTGTTTCGTTCTCACGTGTTAACAATCGAAGCCCGACTAGCTTGAAAGGAGTGTTGCACAAATCGGCCCAGGCGCCAGGAGCCCTTAGGTTGAAGCGATTTCAGCTTTAGGCGGCTTTTAGTCGCCTGACCGACTAACCGAGTAACCGGTCGACTAGGCACCCTAAACGTTGCCCCAGCCGAATTGAGTGCTTAACTCGACCGAGTTGGCGCTTAACTCAGCCAAGTGGTTTTTTTGCTACTCGGCTACTCCTCTTTTATATTTCTCTAGGCATATACTCAACTAACCATATAACATATGCAATTGACTAGTTTGAGGGATTATAACCGTCTAACAACTCCTAGCTCTGAGTGGAAAAAGTAGAAACAATATACTCAGGTTACTAGGCTGCCTAGGCGCTAGGCGACCAACTAACGCCTAGCCCCTTCTGCAACATTGCTTAAAAGTCTAAACAAGTTTACCAGTCTATGAAAATTGGTTTAAGACAATGAAATCTAAGACAATGAAATCTATTAAATGTGGAATTAGTTCCCATGTGAAATTCATGAGTATAAACATGGGGGAGACAGGATACAATTAACAGCCTATAGCCCCCCTTTCTTCCCATCTACTTCATATTTCTTGAAAGGCAAACAGCCTCAATTAATGACAACCAACCAAACTTGACAATATGTATATATACACACACACGGAGAGAAAGGATACAATCATAATTTGGTAGGAATGTTGGAATTAAACTGCCTAACTAGGCACCCTTCTTAGTTTTATAATTATAATTATTATTTTTTAACAAGAGAAATCTGCAATTATTATATGATGGTATGCATTAGGTAAATCACACCACAGTAACTTTTTTTTTTTTTTTGTTAATAATTAATAATAAACATAGTGATATGATTATAATATTTTTTAAAAAATAATTGATTTATCATCTTTTTGTATCAATTACTCCATGTTTAAGTCATCGGAATTTAATATCTACAAATACAATAAATACATCATACCCCTAAACAATATAGTATATAGTAACGAATATTACTATGAAGACATAGACCCTGTTTGGTAAAATAGTAGTTTATCAGTCAATTTTGGCTTATTTGATCACTATTAATTGTTTGACTTGGTTACAAAATTAATATATATGTTTAGTTAATTAGCTTTTTTGTAACTTCAAAATGCTAAAATTCAAAAAACTGCTCAAAGCAACTTTTTCAATTAATTTTTTGAGAAAATAAATTATATCAAATAACTATCAGCTAACATCTAATTTACCAAATACTTTTTTACAATCAACTAATATTATCAACTAGTTATACTATCTAATTAATAATAATAATAATAATAACAACAACAACAACAACAATTCAACAACAACAACAACAATAATAAGAGCATAAATCAAATTGATATCTTATTATCAATCATATGCTATCTTATCTTAATTTATTTTAATTTTTTTCTTTAATATATAAAAGTATATATGATGAAGTAAGCTTGCGAGCGAGATCACCATCATTTAAACAAGATTTTATTAAAAATTGGTTAATTTTTAATTAAAAAAAATAATAATAAAGTCCAAATTAATGGCTTATTTAGGAGGGAAGAATATAATATATGAGGTGGTCCAGCTCCATCCACACGTGTTGTTCTTACTTATTAATTACCAAATACCAACCAACAAACTAAAAAGTAAAAACCCTCCACCAATTTAATTCCTTTACATTCATTATTTAAACTGTACTAGAAAATAACATGGAACATCCTTAAATATAATATCATATTATCGGCGTGTTTCATTATTTTATAAGCTCAGGACAAAGTGAAATAAGGATGGCAATGTATCCCGTCCTCGTCGAGGATGGAGACGGAGACGGAGAAAAATATTGAGGATCGGGGAAAGGGACGGGGACGGAGAAAAATATTGGGGATTGGAGACGGGGACGGGAATGTTTTAAAATTCCCCAACGGGGATGGAGATGGGGACGGGGATACCCCTCCTCGCGCCGCCCCGCCCCGAAATAATTAAAATATATATATATATATATATATATATATATATATATATATATATATATATATATATACATACTGGATACATTGAATAGGGTATTATATATTAGGGTTATAGTATCTTAATTTTAAAATCTAATAATATAATTCCTAAAATAATATATATATATATATATATATATATATATATATATATATATATATATATATATATATTGCTTTCACTGCTTTTTATATATACATATATCTATGAGTTATTTTATTAACTAATTTATTTGGCTAGTAATGACTTTTAATTTGCATAGATTAACAACCAAAATATCAAACTAGGAGTTTAATTAAGTTTTGCCACTATGTTAATGGCAGAACATATTTTTATGCATTTTTTCTTCACTGTTTCGATTTTTCATTGACCGGCCCTTTATATATTTTTATTAACTTCCCGCCCCGTTGCCATCCCTAAAGTGAAATTAAGGGGCCCTTTATATATTTTTATTAACTCACCCCCCCCCCCCCCCCGGTTGCCATCCCTATGCATTTTTTCTTCACTGTTTCGATTTTTCATTGACCGGCCCTTTATATATTTTTATTAACTTCCCGCCCCGTTGCCATCCCTAAAGTGAAATTAAGGGGCCCTTTATATATTTTTATTAACTCACCCCCTTCCCCCCCCCGGTTGCCATCCCTAAAGTGAAATTAAGGGGCCCTTTATATATTTTTATATTACATGGAAGGGGATACCCAGTATACACATTACTTGCCTCAGGTGAGATTCGAACCTACCACCTCCCACTTAGGGAAGCAACCAAGTACCAGTGGACCACAAGCCACTTGGTTGGGGCCCTTTATATATAAAGTGTCAAATTATGTTGTGCAACCGTGTGCACTATGCATGGTGCACACGAAATTCGATCCATAATTTCTATATTATCGATCCATAATTTCTATACTATAGATTCATAATTTCTATATTATAAATTCATAATTATTAAACTCTATATTCACAATTACAAACCTCTATGTTCATAATTTTCAATGTTCATATTCCCAATTGTTGAACTCTGTACTCACAAATCACTGAACTATATGTTCATAATTTGTTTAGAAATTATGAATCTATAGTATAGAAATTATGAATCTATAGTATAGCAATTATGAATCTATAGTATAGAAATTTTGAATTTACAGTTTAGAAATTATGAATCTACAATATAAAAATTATGAATTTATAGTATAGAAATTATGGATCTATAGCATAGAAATTATGGATATAATTCTGTGTGCACCTTGCATGGTGTACACGGTTGCACAGCATAACGCTCCATATAAAGTGCTATAGTTATTGTGTGGACCACAGTTCAAAAACGATATCGTTTTGCGTAATTTTTTTTATTCACGCGACTCGCTGTAACATACATTTAATGTACATTATTCTAAAACATAATGTACATTATATTATCCCAAAGTTTCAGTATTCTAACATGTAATGTACATTATATTACTCCAGAAGTTTCAGTATTCTAACATGTAATATACATTATTCTAACACATAAAGTATATTATTCTAACACATAATGTACATTATTTTTACTCATAATATTCAACGGCGTCATTTTGTACCGTGGTCCACACAATAATTTGTCATCTAAAGTGGCGAATTATTTTGTGCAAGGTGGACCCGTGTTCAAAATGGTACTTAGATATATAATTTACATACTAAATGTTCACAATTTACCTTTTAAAAAACACAATTTGTATACTAGAATCACATAATGTTAACATATATGTAATTGATTACCTTGTTTTATATTCATAAGTTTCTTTCAAATACTGCACTCACACGACATTAACAAATTATGATTTGATTATATTACCATATATTGTATTCATAAATGAGTAAATACCCAAAATAGTCCCTCGACTATAGCTAAATTCACAAATTGGTCCTCGACTTTCAATTTTAACCAATTAAGTCCTTAACTTTGTAATTTTAACACAATTTGGTCCTTTGTCTATTTGACCATTTGTTGACTGTGATTTTTGAGGATATATATGTAATTTCATGGTCCATCGTCGATTTTTTAATGTTCTGGTTGCATTTCCAGACCGCACTGTTACATTTGAATCCACTGCTGAAAGCAATCTACCAAATCCGGTCGCCTTTCTTCATCCTCCCTTTGGATTCAATGTAGTTGAGTTCGTACCAAAGCTAAGAAGACGACGTGTTTCAGAACTGGTGCAACGTCATCTTGGAGGCCTCCACGTGCTCCGAGCCTCCAACGAGAGCTGAAGGTTCTTCTGGAGATCATCGATCACGGTCAACAAACGGTCAAATAGATAGAGGACCAAATCGTGTCAAAATTACAAAGTTAAGGACTTAATTGGTTGAAATTGAAAGTCGATGACCAATTTGTGAATTTAGCTATAGTCGAGGGACTATTTTGAGTATTTACTCTTCATAAATTTCCTTCTACAGTTGTTATGCGTTTTGACTTAAAAACATATTTTATATTCTAAAAGTTCACAATTCAAATACTAAAAATACACAATTTATACGTCGTTTAGGACCAGAGTCCACCTTGCAAAGGTAAAAGTATAATTTTTTTCTCAAAAATATTACATTTTCCTATATAAGTAACAAATATTTTATTCCTAATTTAGTATTACATTTACTAGTATAAATATTATAATTCATCTTGACATGACATGTTAGACAAAGGTCTATGAGACAATCTCACACAAATTTTTATCTAATTAAAATAATATATTTGGTTGAAATGCACGCAAAAATTAATTATTTGTGGTTCTTTTTTCGGCTGAAGTTTATCCTCTTTCTTAATTAATGAGGAACACTAGCAGAGGCTAGATACAACGCATATCACAAATATAATCATTAATAATGATTTATTTAATATTAAGTATTATTTAAATAAAGAAATAAAAAAGCAAGTTAAAGATTATACTAACGACCAGCTTTCCAACAACTCTCTGTATCCCTCCTAATTATGACGACTACTTAACGTCACTCTGTGCTTTTTCATTTCATTTTTTTTAAGGGAAAACGAAGGATATATTAAAGCAAATGTTCAATACAAGACGGAAAAGAAGATAATCAACACATAGGACCAGACTGAAAACGAACCTCCCTCGCTAACACATGAACAAGTTTGTTCGTTGATTTAGAAATAAACTTAAAGGACAATACTACTTCAAAGTGTTGACGAAAATTAGAGCAATCAGTGATAACACACCTTGCATAAGAATAATCGTGTCTGGCAATGCACGATTAATCAAACTGCAAACCAAAAAACAATCAGAGTGTATCAAAATTTTGGTGAAATCCCTTTCTTTAGTCCATGATAGAGACTCCTTAATTGCGAGCGCATCCTCCAAATGTGGATCATCTAGACATCGGACTAGTCCATTAGCCGCAATAGACTCGCCATAATCATCTTTAATTAGAACACCAAATTCAAAATTTATAATCGTTGATAATTCAAAATTTGTTTAAAATGTACATACTGTAATGATTGATGAGTACAGTGAAGTACTCTGTAGTTTTTACCTCAATGACACCTCTATAGCTCTCTGAAATGGGAGGTGAGAGGTCACATGTTAGAATCCTAGTAAAAGTATTAACTTAGTAAATTTATGATTAATCATTTGTATATAGATTTATAAAATTTTAAATCCTATAAATTTCACAGAAGAAACAAACCACAAAACTTGTCTTGCATGCTCAAACTAAGAAGAGCAATAAAAAACTCTAATAGAAAGCCAAACTGAGGACAACCTTATAATTTCTAAGTCAATTAGTGTCCTCATGATTTCTAAGTCAATTATTATACTAACTATGTGATTGTCCCTAATTATTATTTGGGTTGCTCACTAAATAAATTATACTGATAAAAATTAAACTCGAGGAAATTAGTACGAAACTTAATCATATGAGTGGTGGCTAGCTTTTATAACATGGATAATTCATTTTTGGTTAAATTAGTATTTTGATTTCTCAGTTATTAACAATTAGTCAATTTGGTTCTTCACTATCATGCGTGCATATAAACGCATCATCCATAACAAGCACCTACACCCCCGACATTTGAGCGAATGCACACCAAAAAAAACATCTAAGTTATACAATTCAAACTCTAAAAAGTTATTAAAAATTTTTCCAAACTTAAATTTTTTCAATTCGATAGGTATATTTTGAGAATCATTTTAAATATCATTTACTCATCATTATCTATTTTAAATGTATAATATATTAAATTCATCATTTAAACTAATAGAATCGGAATTCACTTGGACTCGACCCAAATAAAGAAGGTACCCCATCCATTCAAAATGACCGTGTTAAATGTTAATTTTAGCTAATTTATCCAACATTCATTTCAATTCCTTACAACAAAATACTTTGTCATAAAATCTATCATAATTTATAACTTTATAATGTGCAATAATGGGGTGATTGTAAAAAGGCAGTGATGCCATAATAACTACATAAGAATCATGCATACCGACATTCGATCTAAGAACATCACGTGAATATAATGTATGTGGGGAGCGTGCAGCGCAGCATACGTACATATTTATCTACGATCTACATCTATCATCTATAATCTATAAACAAATCTAATAAGAGCCAATAAAATTAGTCCCATAATAGGAACTAACAAAATATTAACTGAGTAATTATTTGTAGAAATGAATGATTTATATTATTTTGATTTTATTATTTTTCGTACTTTACCATCTATTATATCATTTACTTTTCTTAAATACCATTCTTCCGTGAGCATAAACTTTAATAATGGAATATTTGTTAACTATTTATTAGTCTTAACTTACTCATTAATTTTCATAAAGAAGGTCTTAGGTTCAAACCTTATCCCAATAAAAATAAATTGACATAATTGTTAAACATATATATATATATACTTTTTTTTTGGGGTATACATTAAACATATATATACTATGAATATGTTAGAGTGTATTAAAAAATACAATATAAAATTTAACATGATCTTTGCTCAATTAATTAGAATCACACATTGAGCATTGATGAAACGGTACACTTAATATACAGTATATATTCAACACAGATGATAAGCTATGACTATTATCATTATCTTTTTGGGAAGGTGGATTTAGTTCTGTTTTTTAAGGTGTACTGCTCCAAGGCACTAAAATTGCAGTGAAGCACAGCAAGGGTCTAGATTACATCAAAAATTTATTTTTAGCAGAAGTTACAACAAAAGAAAGTATGTATCACGTCAATTAATAAGGTTTTGTGTTGCAAAAATTATGCAATATAATGCAGTTTGTGGTTTGGAGGATGGATGGTGATATGATGGGGGCAATCAGTGAAGTGAAGAAAAAAAGTGATGAAAAAAGGGAAGATAGATAAAGCCATGGCTTTGGCCTTTGTGTGATATGGAATGAGTGAAAAAGATTAGCATTAGATGCATCCACATTTCCACACATGTAAACATCAACACACCTAGTTGAGGGTCCTACTCTATGTCTCTATGAAATTGTTAGTAATCATAATATTATATGTTTATATTATATGCTTTAGAGTCTATGGCTGTAATATAGTCAAATAGTCATAGCCTTAATAATAGGAGAGTCTTCTGTTAACTCTCCTATAGGACTCTGTAGCTCTCTCTCTCTGTAACTGATTGGTTCATTCAATTGAATTCATTGTTCATCGTCTCATCTGGTATCAGTTGCGATAGGATTAGAACTTTGTTTCCTTTCTTCTTTTCCGCTTCTTCTTTCGCGCAAACAATCGACGATGTCATCCGGTTCATCTGAACGGACCATCACCACCTCCACCCCAAATATTCCGGCCACCCCTAACCCCCTCTCTGCAGCCCATCACTTTGTTTCAATGAAGCTCACTTCAAGAAACTACCTTTTTTGGAGGACTCAACTTCTCCCGTTCCTCCGTGGCCAAGGCTTGATGGGATATATTGACGGCAGTTCTCCGTGTCCTCCGGCAACTGTGTCCGTCACCTCCGCGTCCGGTGAATCCACGGCCACCACAACCACCACATCGGCGAACCCTGCTCATGCGGCTTGGGTCCAACAGGACCAAGCCATTCTGTCCATGCTAATCTCATCCTTCTCGGATGAGGTTATGCACCATGCGCTCGGCCGGCACACCGCCAAAGACGTGTGGGATTCCGTCACTTCGGCGCTAGCATCCACCACTCGATCACGCTGCCTAAGTCTACTTGGTCAATTCCAGACATTGCGTCAAGGTAGCAGTTCCCCGGCCGAATACTTGGGCAAGGCGCAAACGATCGTGGAAGCGCTGGCTCTCGCCGGCCGGCCACTGTCCGAGGACGAACAGGTGTTGTATGTTTTGCGTGGGCTTCGTCCGGAATTCCGGGCAATGGCGAGCTCACTGACCGTCTCCGGCCACTCCGTCTATGTCTACTCTATGTCTCTATGAAATAAAGCATTTTGATATGATATGATGAGAGTACCTAATTCTCTTTACAATGTGATCACTAATGGGAAAAATAATTTGTTTTAAGGAAAAAAAATATTGAGAATATGTTTATTTGTACATATTTTAGTTTGAAAAACAAAGAAAAAAGAGAGAAAAATTGATTGAAGAATTGAAATAAATTTAGTTTTACGCTAGTAGTTTAAGTGGAAGACCACATGACTAAGTCACCATTCCAACAACAGGATTGTGTCTTGGAGCTAGGGGCGCTGTTTGGACCACTCTCACTAATAACATCCTGGAGCTAGGAGGTGTGGCTTGAACGACTCGCGATTTACTCCCCTAACTACATAAGACTCGAACTCTTAACTTTAAGATCATAACCTCATAAATTTATAATCTATTTTCCAGAATCTAAATAACTACAAACTTTCATCTATCCACAATCCTTTATTGAGGAAAAGTATACTCCATAAATGTTTACCTTTTTGTATACTATAAAATTTATTAAGTGGTTATTGATAACATTATATTTTGTGAATTTGTGCAATGACTAGTTGGTGAAATGATGATACACCATGACTACTCTCACCATTGGATTCAAATCTATGAAACTCTCCCAATTAAATAGGGTTGATAGCATGGCTTGATCTCTATTCAATTTGGGTAGTTTTATTCATGTTTTAGTGTTTCTTTCTAGTTTTATTTTTATAATCATTTAAAAAAAAAATTTCAATTTGTTTTATGTTGAATTGTGTATGTGTAAGATCAATCTCGGTACAAGTGATCAACGTAACACACAATATTATATTCTTAAACCTATCATCAATCCTCTTAGCTTGTATGCTCAATATATACCATCTATCAAGCTCACCCCCCTTCTCATCCTATCTCTCTTAACTAATAACCACACATATCCTACATTCTTCTCCACTCTCCATTGATACTTACACTTTTATTCTACTTTTTAAATCAATTATTCGTTCATCTTATATTAATTCGGTACAACTATTTCAAATTAAATTCCCTTTTTCTTTATATATATATATATATATATATATATATATATATATTATTCGTTCATCTTATATTAATTCGGTACAACTATTTCAAATTAAATTCCCTTTTTCTTTATATATATATATATATATATATATATATATATATATATATATAGACACACACATGTTTCACTTTAATTGAAGTGACTAGCTCTATTACAATGTAGTATCACCAATAACGCCTCCACCGAGACTTGAACTCACAACCTTTCAAATGGGATTCCAACCCGAGTATCATTAGACCACATAATCTTGATCTGTTCAACCAAAGACGACTTATTGTAACTATTTTATCAAATATAACATTTAAAATTAAACAAAAAGCTAAACTTTAACTGAGAATTGATAATCCATTATTCAAACATCCAAAAGACATTACGAATTGGCCCCTCATATTTTGATACTATCCGTGTTCAATTATGAAAACAGCAACGCTAAAAAAGAAATGTTTGTACGGATGAGAGTATGATAGAAATTATTATTATTCACAAGAAAAAAAAGAAGTGATGATCATCATAAATATGATGACTACCATAAGTTTGATTCGACTACCGAATACCGATGGCCATCCTTAGCTTGTAGAGTTGTAGTGCGCTTACCTGTTGCATTCCAATAAAGCCGCCATTGTCGAAAGATGATAAATGGATTCATAAGTTTATTAAAGAAAAATTTTAAAAAATACCAACCTACTTTTTTTTAAAAAAATTAATTAGAATATATTATTAAATAAAAAATTAAAAATAGGGTAGTGTAATATTATTCTATCTCAATATGTTATTACTCTACTCTCTCATTTTACATATTGATTGTCTTAATAACACTTAATTAAAGTTATTTTTAATTTAATTTTACATAAATTTAAATTTAGCATTAATATATAAAATTTAAATATTTAAAAATATATTAAAAGTATTATTAAAGAAAAACAAATTTAAAAATATGTAAAAATGTTAAAGAAAAATTGATTTGATTAATTTTTTTTATTAAATTATGATGTGTCTTGAGTAGTGTAAAAGACTTTTGTCAGTACGGACTTAACTCAATAATTCAGTATTTATGAGAAAATAACAAATTTTGAACCCTCTGCATCGATATTTGATCCTATTTACTGAATTACTGAATCATTGTCATCATTATTAGTACGACTAGGCCTGACAATCCTGCAAAATGCTGAGCCTTGATTTGACCCGTTAATCACGAGTTGCCTCCCATCTTTTTGCTCCGACACATCAAAATTCCTTTGATGTTCCACTATTTCATTGCCACAATTAATCTCTGTAGCTCCAAGTGTTGCAGTGGAATTTTCATCATTATATTTTTGTTTTTAAATAAGTACAATAATTTTATGTAGGGCGGCCGACGTTCTCATTAAACTGTCAGTTTGTGCACATTGAGATTTGAGGATCCTCGTTGGTGCCTCATTGTCATAGTTGAGAATGAATTGGATTTTGCATAAACCACAACTATTAGTTTCCTTTTTCTTCAGGCAATTTCTTCCTTTAGCATCTACATCTGGGGTGAAATGGGATTCATGTCAGGTCATTTAATTTGGGTGGGGTTAATAATCAATGTGGAGTGAGATTATTTTAAAAAAGAATTCTACTGCAAAGACGAAGTTAATGTCAGACAAAAAAAATAGAAGGCTGATGCGTGTGTGTATTTAAAAATTATATTTCATTAATACATTTCAAAGAATGTATAATATTTTCAATAAAAATGTAATATTTGTTGACTCATCAAAAATATTATTACTCCTTACATTCTTACTAAAATATTATTTTAAAAATTTATTTCACATGAGAACGTCTTACACAAAATTTCGTATTTCATATTTAGCATATTAAAAGTCTCGATTTAATTTCAATTTGATTGTGTAAATCTGAACAAACGTTTAATTAATGAAAACAATATAGTAACGTATAATCCAGCGTCAGAAGTTAGCCGCAATTGGTGATTGAGTGATTAGGTGTTAGGTGCGGTGCTGGCTGGTTGGAAGCACACAACGTAACCCAATTCCCATATTAATCACTTCCCCAATTAACTTCCTTTTCCTTTGACTTTTATTTCATCTTTCGTCTTTAACCATCAAAAACCTTAGCATATTTAGTAAAAAATGAAACCTAAAAACAACCTTAATTATGATATGAAAGTTAGGCGTCAGCTACTGGATGGTTATTGATTTCCTTCGGGTATGTGGTGTTTAATTTTGTCTAATCTTTTAGAGCTAGTTTGGTTCCTGGAATAGGTCGGAAATAGAATACCATCTTTGGGAATAGACTTATTCCATTGTTTGGTTTGTCTTTTTATAGGAAGGGGATACCCAATTACATAAAATGCCTCCACTGAGGCTTGAACTTATCAAGTCCCACATAGGTGAGCAACATGGTACCATTAGACTACAAGATCCTTGGTTGGTTTGTCTTTTCATGGCTGGGAATAGCATTCCCGAGAATAAGCTATTCCCTTTCCAGGGAAATAGCCATTCCTAGGAGACCCCCTAATATTAGCTATTCCCAAGTATTTAGAAATAACTTTTGTACTCTAATACCAAAAATACCCTTTGTGTGTGTGTGTGTGTGTATATATATATATATATATATATATATATATATATATATATCACCACCGCCACCACCATCACCATCGCCACTACCGCCGCCATCGCTACCGCCGCCGCCATTGCTACCACCGCCGCCATTGCCACCACCACCGCCACCATCGCCGTCACCACCACCACATATTTTTATAAGGGTATTTATGTCTCTTAGCTTAAAACATATATCATTTATATTCCTTAAACTAACCAAACACTGTAATATAATTCCTAAAGTCTATTCCTTCCGCGAACTATATAATAGAATACAATTTCTATTCTCTTCCTTAACTATTCCATTCCTTATGGAATAGCATTCCTATTACCTCAAAATTTATTTCGTGAACCAAACGTGCTATTCTTTTTTTCATGTCTTTGGATCAGTGAGCTCCATAATTATTCTATTAAAAGTTCAGTTAAAAATGACATGTAAAATAACTATTTTAAGGTAAAATTTTGTCCACCTATGATTTGAATCAGGTCAAAGTAAATTTATGTTTAAAGACATCTCCAACCAATGAGAAAGAGAAAAAAATAAACGGAGGGAAGAGGATATTACTCTCCGGAGTAAAAGCACATTGGCTTGTGGCAGGTGAAAACCATTCAGACACCCACATAGTTGGGGATAACCTGTCTCTTCTCCCTCCCCCGACACGCATATTTTGTTTTTTTTTTTTTTTTTAATAAAAAAATTGTTATTTTATTTTTTTAAATTTATATATATTAAAATTAAAATTTGTATTTAAAATTTTAAATTTTATTAATTCCTGGTATATATAGTATTTAAAATTTGATTCCAAATTTTTATTTCATTATTTAAATTTATTTTTATTTAAAATCAAAATTATTATTATAAAAATTGAAATTATAAGTTATAGAAAAGTGAATAAAATAATAGATGATGTGTATAATTGTGTTGTTTTATAGTTATGTAAGTGATTAAACGTACATCAATTTATACATTTAAAATATAACATTTTACGTACAACATTGTATTATTTATTATCCTTTCAAAAAAAAAACATTGTATTATTCATCTACTAATATAATATTGTTTCTATAAACTAGTAATTCACCCGCGCGATGCACGGGGAAAAAATTATGTTATTATAAATATAAATAAAAAATAGAAAAAATAAAAATATTTTAAATTGTTTAATATAATAATATTTTTGAGCTTCCATTGGTCAAGTATTTATTATTTTTAAAGAATAAAAAATTATAATTAAAATTTTGTATGGTTAATATAATCTCTAATTATGTACATATTCAAATAAACTTATAGAGAGAATTTACATAATTACATTGATTTATTCTTAATTGTATTTCATCTATATTATAATTTTCACAATACGAATAATAACTAAGATAATTACATTTAGAAAGCAAATTTCAAAATTTATATGAGTAAATTTAAACTCTAATTGAACACATTTTTTTATATGATTATATAATATATTCTTTATGCACATGGCATTCCATGTTGGAAAAAACAGCATTAAAATGGCATAAAATGACATGTTAAGTGGCTATTTTGTGGTACAATTGTCAGTGGGGTCCACTTCCGATTTGGATCGGGTCAAAGTGGATTCGGGTTCTTCGTAGTGAGACGAAGAGATTGATATATTGTACGCTCAAAACGGATAATGGGTGAATGAGATATTGATTCCAATGTAGACCCATTGAGTTGGAAAAATGTAAGGGAAAAGTGAGCTTTGTCCCACATAGATTTGGAAAGAGGATTTCACCCCCCTTTTATACAAGAGCTCTTTTGGAGCTTGTAGAATTGTATAGCATAGAGGCTCTCTCACGCGGGGGGGCGGGGGGGTGCAAATCAAATTCCAACTAGAAACGAGATCGAACAGGCTTGATTCAAGCCCGAGCTCGTGTGCGCCGGCACCTGGGGGCACGAATGTCGTCCGGAAATTGGCTGGCCTTGCGGGCTACCAACACTATATGGCCACACCACGAGAGATCTCTCGTGCGAGATCAAGTTTGACTCTCGTGTTGTGAGCACACATGAGAGATCAGTCTCGTGTGCACTGAAGCACGAACTTTCGTGCATCCCGAAAGTAACTGAACTGAAACAGCGCGGACCATTCGTTGGTTCTGGACTGTTACAGGATTAATCTTGTATTAATTCCACCTTTTGAATTTTTGAGTTAAATCTCAATAATGGTGGCTGTTTCAGGTGTTACAAATCGTGGATTAAATGCTAAACTAAATGCTATTGATTCCTCACCTCCTATATAAGAAGGGGTGTTACAAATCGTGGGTGCTCAAACGTCGAACCGTTGTACGTTTTATCATGGGAAACCTAGGCCACAACGCTCCTAGCACTTTTGGGAGGTGGCAAATAAGGTTTTAAGGAAAGACAGGCACTTTGCCTAAACTCGTACGAATCTTTCTTCCTTCTCCTTCTTTCTTGTTTTGGATTATGCTCTAAGCAAAAATTCGTTCTTTCTTGTTGTTTTGGAATTATAATCTAAGGATTATATTTTCTTTTTGGTTGATATATATTGGTATATCTTTTTTCGTAGATATACATGTATATATAACCGTTGGGTCCGTTTTATATATATTTGTGTGTATATATATATTTCGGATATATATCCAATAATATTTTATATATATTTTGTGTGTATATATATAAATATTATTTTACGGATATTAAATCGATTGTGGTTCATTATCTCCAACATTCCATAAACTAAAATGTCATTTTATAAGTCCAAGACCACTTTTTATGGAGATAATTCAAATGTATTTTTTTTCTTTTAAAAGTCCTAAGTTTAGACATCCCAAAAAACATTAAAGACCCATACGATATATACATTTATATATATTTAAATTTTTATTTATGGCTTAAATGATTTTTTTTTTTTTTATTTTGAAGTCCAATAATTGACCCACGGCCCGCAACATTTGCTTTCTTCATCCCTTCTCGCTTCTGCCATTTCTTTGAAGCATTTGGGATGGAGAAAAATTATATGTAGAGGCTTGCATTAATTGCACTGTTTTAGATATTGAATAGGCTTTCATCAAAAATTTAATTAATATTGTAATCCCAAGAACCACCATAAATAACAAAAGCATATCAAATAGGCTTTCATTGTAAAGCCAGAGATTTAACTAATATTGCATCGTGTCATAATCCTAATACCATAACATTTAATAACTCCATTAATTTAATAAATGTAATCCTTTGTTATGGGCGAGAAAAAAAAAAACAGCTATTTTATTTTTCAAATGTTGTGCTTCTTTTATCAGGACTATGTGGTCTAATGGTATCCGGGTTGAACTTCCATCTGGAAGGTTGTGTGTTCGAGCCTCGGTGGAGGTGTTATTGGTTCTTTGTGTTTCAATAGGTTGAGAAAGTATATGAACAGATACTACAATGTAACAGAGCATTCAAAAAAATGTTGTGCTTTTTTTTTTTTTTTTTTTTTTATAGTAAAAGATATTTTGGCTATTTTATATTTATAGCTAGTAATAATAATAATGTTGGTAATTAATTATAATATTAATTATTTCCCAACCATATAGCTTTATTATATGTAAGATATTATTGTTATTGAATTAATTGTATTCAATTAATTGGTTGACAGTTTTTATATTTTGAAATTTTGAGACACAAAGACATAAAGTGTATCTAACTCAAAACACTTCTCCCTCACTTCCAAAATTTCTTATATATATTTCTAAAATATTTTTTCTTATTTTAAGTAATTACCTAACCAAAATACGTACACATCTACTACCAATTTTGTTGACTCACCAATCATCTAACTCTCATGAAAAGTGTCTTCTTAAATGAAAAAAAAAAAAAAATTACACCAAAATTGTCGTCAAGAAATGCAAAAAAAAAAAAAAAAAAAAAAGGATAGATGTTGATGAAAATAGATAGATGCATGTATGAATGCATATCATTTTGAATGATACGTAGAGTAGCTAGTTAGGGTAGTGGGTATTAAACAAGAAACATACCCACACGTGGGCAAGAAACCCTATTAGTCTTTGCTTTGATAAATTTGGCAAGCTTCAAAGAATTCTGATTGTCTAAATTACTAAAAATAATTTAGTATAATTAATAATATAAATTATAATGTTGGTAATTGACACACCAACAACTATGTTATCTTTTAAGGTGTAGGTTTGACTTTAAGGATACAACAAAACCTACTAGTTGGACTAAAAACAGTAAATAAATATATGTGCATGGTGCTCTTGTTACATATATATATTATATGTAGAGGGCAGTCTTCTTCCTATCTGTGAGGGATCTTCGACAGTATATTACAATCTGATTATACAGATCAGAAGTTATAGATCAATTGAATTTCAAGTTTTTTCAAAGAGTTGATACAAGGTAAAAATTTATAACTTTTGTAGTTAGTTATTGTAAAAGGTCTTTAAGCCTTGTATGTGTAAAAAAAAAAATGCTGCAATCAATCTTGCAAATTCAGAAAATGAAGAAATTTCAAATATAGCCACCACTGTAGCATTTATTGATCCTATAGGTAAAATACTTATTGTGCACACTCTTTAAATATATTACAACTAATATAAATTTACAAACTTCATTTCATTTTCTAGACTCAACTTGCATGGATTAAAGGCAAAATCAACATCAATCTTAACATAAAATCACTTATAATATATAGGATGTAGCCGCAGTTTGAAAAAATTTATGGATAAAGTGACAAATTAATTAACTACATGCATTGGGGTGATTTCATGTGCACACGGTGTGCATTGATTTGGTCAGAGTAACTGACTGCTGCTCTAGCCATTCATTTTATTTTTAAGTACTTTTTACTATTTTTTACATTAAAAATATAAAAAATTATATTTTATGTATTACGAATCTCATTTAGTCCTTTTACTTTATTATAATTAAATTTATAATTTGTATCCATTAAAGGTTTTAATTAAATTATAATTATTATTAGAAACTATAAACGATAATAAATTAGATACTGTAAAAGACTAATAAATTATAATTGATGTAAAGTGTGTTTCACAAAAAACTAAGAAAAAATTTGAATCATTAGAAAGTAGTTATTTGATTTTTTTTTTTTTTTTTTTATATAGTGGATGTTGATATGAAATGTCAAAGCCTTAAAAGATTAGGAAGGATGCCCTTAAATATTCAGCTTTAATAACTAAAATAATTTGATATTAATTTAATTAATTAAATAAAAGGAAAGTTTAATTAGTTCAATTTAAAACTAATCAAATTAACCTAACTCAGCTCTAAACTACAATTTATTTTTCCTTTTTTTTTCAAATATTCAAGATAAAGTATATAAAAATAATTTTACATCAACTGTAATTACTTTCACGTCAATGCCACGTAATTTGTAATTGAAAATTATATTGAGCTTTTCTTGTTAAAAGAAGAATTGTACAATTCATTTTTTTTTTTGAATATTATTAACTCTATTACAATGCAATGCAGTATCTGTAAATAACTACTTTCTCAATCTACTGAAGCACATAAAGTTAATTGCGCCTCCACTAAGAGAATTGTACAATTCATTATTTAGTCTAATATATCCATGCAATATAATCATTGATTAATTTGATAATCACATTAGATTAATTAACAAATTTCAATTTAACAAATAGGCATCCCAATGGGGATTTTTAGAGGATTTTTGATGATTCAAAAATCTCCATTGAGGTGTTGTTTAATGGGAGTATGAATTTTTTTTAGAAAGAGAAAACTCATGTTTAAGTTGAAGCCCATTTCGCAAGATTTTTTATTTTTATTTATTTATTTATTTTTTTTTTTTTAAGTTCTACATGTAGTTTTTTTTTTTTTTAAGTTCTACATGTAGAGATCAGATATGCATAGCATCTAGTAGTCACATGCGTTTCACGCACCTGCTAAGTACATGGAAGTGGTAACCAACCGCTCACTGCTACTCTATTTTCTCTTTGCTTTTTCCTTGTATAATTTGGTTAAAGCAATTTATTGTTGTTATAGTCATTTATTTTCAGTTTTAGTAATATTTTTAATTTAAAATATATTTAAAAATTAAATAGAAAAACTCATACTTAAGTTAAAACCAACCGTTGTGTGCGTTTCACGCGCATGCTATGTGCATGGGAATACTCGCCAACCGCAATCACTCCCTTTCTCTTTGTTCTTTCGTGTATAATTCGGTCAAAGAAATTTATTGTTGCTTTAGTAATTTATTTTCATTTTTAATATTTTTTATTTTTACGACTAACGGGTAGTCAGCGGTGGACCAACACCGCCGTTAATAAAATGTGTATGAAAAGAGATATTGAGATATTAGGAAAATTCATATACATTTTAAGTTCTGCGTATAGAGACACAAATAGCACCAAGCAAGCGTGTACGGGCTTGCTAATTACATGGGAGCGGTCACCGACAACCACTCCCTATCTCTTTGCTCCCCCCCCCCCCCCCCTAAAATTTGGCTTAAGCAACCTATTCTAATAATTTATTTTAAATTTTTTAGTAATATTTTTAATAGTTAAAAATATTAAAAAAAAACTAATTTTTATTTATTTAAAATCTCATTTTTATTTGTTATACTTTTTTTAACGAGTTTTTTGTTAGAAGAAACATTGTATTGTATATATATAAAAAGGTAGGTACTTGCCCCCGGTCCCAGGACTAATATAGTGATTAGGAAAATTCAAGATGCGTTTTAAGTTCTGCGTGTAGAGATGCGCATAGCATCAAGCAAGCATGTGCATTTCACACGCTTGTTAATTACATTGGAGCGATCGCCAACTGACAACCGACAACCACTCCAATCCCTATCTCTTTGGTTTTTCCCGTAAAATTTGGCTAAAGCAACTTATTCTAATCATTCATTTTAATTTTTTAGTAATATTTTTTAATAGTTAAGAATATAAAAACTAATTTTTATTTATTTAAAATCTCATTTTTATTTGTTATATATATATATATATATATATATATATATATATATATATACATTTGATAGTTTTTGTTAACTTATAAATTATAGTTATTATTAGAAACTAGAATTGATAAATAAATTAAATACAAGAATAATAAATTATAGTTGATGTAAAGTAGGTGGCCTCACAAAAAATGAAGAAAAAACTTGAACCATAAGTTTTCAGTTTTAATAACTTTAATCAATTCAATTCAAAATACACCAAATTAACCTAATTAATGGGGGAGTGAAGTCCTTAAAATATAAATTAAAGCTCTCTCAAAATCTATTTTATGTACTTTTTAGCCCTCAATAACCTCTTGTTATTTTGTCAATAGATCAAAAAGTATAAGCATTTGAATTTCATTTTTCACATTATTATATAAACGTGAGGTGATTTGTGTGGTTGAAAAAACTCTTTGAGACAAAATCTCACCCTAGCTCGACTCTAAACTAAATATATTTAGGTTCTCACTCATCATTTTATTTGTCACACTTATTATTCATTGGACAAACTAAAACTCTTTTTGATTTGTTTATTTTATTTAGTATTATTTATTTATTTTTAAATTTAATTTATTTTTTTTGTCTTTAATAATACTTTTAGTGTAGTTTCTTAAGATATAAATTTTGTATACTAATACTAAACTTAATATTATGAAAAATTAAATTAAAAATAATTTTAGTCAAACCTTATTAATCGAATCAGACATATAAAATGAGATGGAGGGAGTAATTAGCTTGTCAAATAATTTTGGTTTGTTTGACCACTATTAGCTGTTTGACTTGGTTAAACAATTAATATGAGTGTTTGATTAATTCTTATTGCTCCAAAACACTAAAATTAAAACAACGGCTCAAAACATTTTTTTTGGACCAATTTTTTTAGAAAGTCATTTTGTATGTAATCAGCTATCAACTAATAGCTAATTTGTCAAATATTTCTCTACAATCAGCTAATGTTATCAATTAGTCAAAATCACTAACTCAATCAGCTAACAGTTATTTACCAAATACCATATTCGTAAATAGAAAAAGAGTTTATTGTTTGAAGAGGTAGGTACTTGCCCCGGCTCCGAGACTAATATTTTGAGTAATCATCTGACCTCAAGTTATAACGAGAGGTGACAGGGTGGGAGTTCGAACCCCATTAAAAAAATAATAAAAAGAAGATAAGTACTCTATGAAGCTTGAGTGCTTGACTTTGTGAACCATCAAATTCTGTTCAAATTGAAACGGAAAAGGTAGGTGTCAGGGATGTTAAATTTGCATTTGCCGCAAAAATTACTATCACAGGAATTCTGTCATTGTCATTCTATATGTATATTAATGTCTCTTTTCTCTCTCTAGTCTCTATCTCTCTCACACACAGTAATGAGGTATCTGTTTTTCTAGACAGAGAGAGAGTCAGCAGAGCACGCTTGCTGCCTTGCCCACGGATCACAACAAATTTCAAGGGTTGCGTCTTGTGTGAGAACTTCTCCAATTCCGTTTACAAAAACAGATTCTTTCTCCTTCTTCTAATCTCTTCCAATCTTTAATCCCCTTGCTTTCAGCCTTTCTTTACTCCCAACAAAAAGACAGAAAGTTTGTAATAAAGAAAACCAGAGAAATTAAAATTAAAGCTTTGGATCACAATCCTATTTAGCTAACACTTCACTTGTAGTTTTCCCTGTTTCTTCTTGTCTTTGCTCTTCATCTTGTAGTCTGTCACACTCCATTCAGGTTTCACTGTCTGGGTTTCACAGTTCTTGAGGTTGAGGCATGGGGGTGTCTATAACTTTCAGCTTTAATTGGTAAAGTTCTCATCTTTTTTTTTTTTTTTTAATATTCTGATCTTCCAATGTGAAATTCTTGAAAAGTTGGTGCCTTTTTCTTCTTTCTGTCTGCAGAAAGATCTCTGTGGAGTGGGTTTTTTTGTTTATTTTGTGTTGTCAGGAAAAAAAACATGGAGGGATATTCAAGAAAGGAAGAGAAATGCAATAAGGTTCTGTTTGAAGGGAGAAGCCATGGGGTTTCTGAAGAGAAAAAGCTGGAACTGAGGCTTGGTCCACCAGATGGAGAGTGGTGTGTGAAAGATAGGTCCAAGGTTAGGGGAAGAGATGATTCACATTCACACCTCTCCTTCACCCATTTCTCCTGTGCTTCTGCAAAGAGAGGGTTCTTGGAAGCTCCTGTTAATGGAGCCCAACCCCCCCATCAGTTCTCATCCTTCCTTGGCCTTCAATCACCCAGCCAGAGCCAGTGTTTGCCTGTGAGGCCCCAGGAACCATCACAACCTGGGTGTTCTAAAGGTGTAGACTTGAACAGTTCAGAGAAGATGGCATTTTCACCACCTGCTGTGCCAAACACCTCTCAGAAAAGGTTTCTTTTTCTCACTGTTTTGTTATGTTCACTGTCTTGGTAGTCCTTGCACAATTGTTTTATAAGTCTGGGTGTTTGGTAAATAGCTGTTAGCTGTTAGCCGTTAGCTGATTGGGTTAGTGGGTTTGATTAGTTAATAGCATTAGCTAATTGCAGAAAGATGTTTGGTTGATCCGATTCCCTGGTCTAGAGAAATAAGAATGAATCGTGGATGCGTTTTCTTTCATATATGGATTGGATTATGATGATTTAGCAATAATTTTGATCGAACGATACTGACCCTGTGCTATTCTTGTGCTATGGGGAACTAAAGGACTGCTCCTTCTCCAGTTGTGGGGTGGCCGCCACTTCGTTCGTTCAGGAAGAATCTTGCAAGTAGCAGCTCTCTGAAACAAATCCCGGAGTCACAAAATGCAGTCTCGAACAAGTTTTCGAGTGAAAAACCGATGGAAAGGAGCCAAAAAGGTTTCTTTGTTAAGATTAACATGGATGGAATCCCGATTGGAAGAAAAGTGGATCTCAGCGCCTATGACAGCTACGAAAAACTTGCTTCTGCTGTCAATGAACTCTTTAAAGGCCTTCTTGCAGGTTTCTTTCCCATAACTTTGACAGTTTCCTAAGTGTTTTCGATATACGAATCATGATTAACTGTATTCTAGTAACAGTATTCTGATTCGAGTCCTCCTCTCTATGTTTTAGCTCAAACTGAAGGGGGAGAGAAAGCGATAACTGGATTGTTAGATGGAAGCGGGGAATATACCCTGGTTTACGAGGATAATGAAGGGGACACGATGCTCGTTGGGGATGATGTCCATTGGCAGTAAGCACTTTTTATTTCGCCCGTTTAGTCCTTATTCATGATTCAACACAAAAAACATCTTAGTATGCACCAAACAATCCAAGAAACAGACATGTTCTGATCAATATGTCTTCAACATATCTTATTTCAGAATGTTTGTGTCGACTGTGAAGAGGCTGCGCGTGTTGAAAACCTCTGAGCTCTCGAGTCTAAGCCGTGAGTTCGATTTCTTCACTTTCTTGGATATGTTGTGTGATGATATATATAGCGTCGTCTTCTGATATAAGTGTCGGGTTCTGATAAGTTTCAGGTGGGAAGCAGGTGAAGCTCTAACTTAACAAGGAGGAAGCTAAGCAGCCTTTTGTGTGAAGAGTCTTTTGCAAATATTGTGTTGAGTTGTTTTTGTAAGTCATCTATGTTTTTGGATAAAATTTTGAGTTGAAGCAGAAATGTTCAGAAAAAAATAAACATGTAATTGTATGTATAATTCCAGCAATCTTTTCGTTCCTGTGAAGACAAACAATTACAAAGTCATGACTCATGAGTTAGAATAACTAATTGATTGGATTCAATCTTTTAGTGTGATTTGACTCATGTGCATTATAACTCTTTACCCCGTTGTTTACCCGTGGTATTGGTGGTGCCATTTCTGAACCAAGCAATTCTCTTTTAAGGATGCATTTTATGTATTATGGAAAATATAGAAATAATGGCAGATAAAGAAACATATACACAATGAGATTGAAACTTGAACTGCACCAACCCAGATTACCATGGCCCAATCTAATTAAAAATACCTCGCAACCTAGTTTTGGGTCCTAAAAGAAATACTTTGGAGCATTATTGCGTGGACTGTGATCTGTATAACTGTGTGAATCACGGTCCAATATGATGAGAAGGATATTATTCTAAAGCATAAATTATATTATTTTAATTTATAAAATACATTTTTATAGTTCGTAGAGTACATTATTCTAAAGCATAAAGTACATTATTTCAATTCATAAAATACATTATCTTACCTAGAAGGTTATTATTCTAACACATAAATTACATTATTCTAACTTATAAAATACATTATTCTAACAAATAAAGTACAGTATTCTAACTCATAAAATACATTATCATACCCTGGAATGTTTATTATTCTAAATATATAAAGTATATTATTTTAACTCATAAAATATATTATCTTATTCCAAAAAATTCATTATTTTAACACATAAGCAATTACAACAGACGCTATTATTAACTAACAGTTTTTTTTTAAATATCAAAATGACATCGTTTTGAGCGCATGGCCACACAATAATTTGCCAAATACTTGTTAGTCCTCAAATTGCTGACATCTTTAATGTATGAATGAATAGGTCAAGTTTGCCTAAAAATTATGAACCCATAAGGATTTATGTTGGGTTCATTCAAACTAATGACTAAGTATTCGTTTGCACTTCTCTCTTAAGATAAGTTCTCCCTTGAATCAACTCCTATATATCTCAATCCATTGGATAATTGTATAATATTTAGTTTGTCAACTGTCAATTCTTTAATGAGTTAATACCTAAAATTGTCCTCGACTATAGTGACTTTTTTCAATTTCATTCTAAACGACTTTTGTGACCTAATATAGTCCCAGACTTTTGTGTTTCGCTCAATTTAGTCCTCCGTTTGTTATTCCGTCAAATTGGTGTTAAATAAAGGGACAATTCAATAATATCAATATTGACCTCTCTTTACTTTCAATCTGCGAAGTGAGAAATCTCTCTTTCTTACACGAATTACACCCAGAGTTACTTTCAGACCTACGAATCAAATTTTATATTCGCAGCTATAGAAGTGATTCTAGGAGTAATTCGTAAAAAAAAGAGGGATTTCGTACTTCACATGTCTATGAATAAAGAGATGCCAATATTAAAATTACTTAATTGTCTATTTATTTAACAACAAATGGACGGAATAACAAATGCGGGACTAAATTGAGCAAAAACACAAAAGTCTGGGACGAAATTGAGTAAAAACTCAAAACTATGGGACTACATTAAGTCACCAAAGTCGTTTAGGACAAAATTGAGAAAAAACCACTATAATCAAAGACGATTTTGGGTATTAACTCATTCTTTAATAACTACTTTCTTATTTGACTATAAAATGGTAACCAGCTATTATAATTTAAAAGTCCCAAACTTTGATAATTTTATCCAATTAAATCTGTTAGTAGCTAGTACTCAAAATAATAATAATAATAATAATAATAATAATAATAATAATAATAATAATAATAAAACCTCTGTTAGTAATTCCATCTATTGACGGTTAGATGCAAGGTCAGCATAGTAATTTCTCTCACTCCTCCCTTTTGGTCATATTGCCCAATTCTTCCTAATTTCTATTCCATCTTCTTCCTTGACTATAATTTAATTGTATCAGCAATAACTTAAAATCAATGTTGAAAAAATTACTAAGTGTCTTCTAAGCGCCTAGAGACCGTCTAGGCAGGCACTTAAAGTGCCTAGGAGACGGACTGTCTAGTGTTTAGGTACCGATTAATCAACGTTTAGGTGCAATTTTTGCAACACTGCATAAAATATTTATGGAAATTGGCAAAAAGCTCGACTTATTTCTGGCGTTGCATTGATTCACATTTCCCACTGAGACCATTTTGTTTTTACACAACGGCCCAAAAAATAAAATCCCACCCACAAACCTAACCCATCTCTCTCCGATCTCTCTCTGTGTATCTATGGCAATTTATATCCTACACCACGGCGCGCGTTGCACTATGCGCCCAGATGCAAAACGACGTTGTTTTAATTTTTTTTTTTTTGAAATTTCCCGCCCCAGTGAATGGCAGTAGTTCTTTCTTTAAAAAAAAAACTTGCTGTTCAAGAATGTACATAATGTTATACTAGAATACACATAATGTTATACATGAATGTACATAATTATATAACAAAATATACATACTCTTTTTAAAAGATAATACACATAATCTAACATAATACATAATAAACATAAACTTTTAACATAATACACATCAACTCTTAGCATAATACACACAAATTTTCTGATTCGGATGTACATAATTGTATAAAAAGAATGTACATAATTGTATAAAAAATACACATAACTGTATGAACCAATACACATAACGTTGTGAACAAATACACATAACGTTGTGAACAAATACACATAATCTCAGCAACTTCCTACCGCGCCTCCCAACACTACCCCAAAACGATGTCGTTTTGGGAGGCGCGTGGCGCACAGTGCTATGTGCGCCGTGGTGTAGGATATAACGATTGGTGTATCTATCTTTCTATGATCTTTTGCACAACTTTTCTTGCTACTTTATGTTTTTTTTTTTTTTTTTTAATTACAGCAGAGTAAAATAAGATGGAATGGAAATTAGGAAGGAGAAATTAGGAAGGAGAGGAAATTACCATGTTGACTCTGCTTCTAACGGTTAATTAACGGAATTATTAATAAAGGGTTTAATTGGATAAAATCATTCAAGTTCAGGACTTAATTAAGCACGAAAAGTCACTTACGACTAAATCAAGTAAAACTAATATAATAGAGGACTAAATTGTGTATTAACTTTATAAATTAATTTTTAAAATTTTGGATCCGCCCTTCAATCCGCATCCGATCCAATTCTCCAAATTCATTATTGGTAGAACAAATTAGATTAGATTGGATTCACATCCCTAGCTAGTGGATATTGATGCCAACTGGAGAGTCTTAACGGAAGTTATAGCGGTATGAGTATTTTTGTCCAAAAAATTATATAGTACAACTCTAAAAGCACAATGTACAAAATGATTAGCATTAACAACATGGACATAAATAAGAGATATAACCTTGATTGAGACTTATTATGTTTTTAGATATATTAAAAATTATAAAAATTTAATTGTAGTGAACTAATTAATTCAATCAATATCTCATTGTGACTGATATGCAGTAACATGATATTTGTAGTAAATTTAAGAGGGTAGGAGTGCGATATCATATGATAATTTGTGGAATTCAACCATAATGATGTCTACTTAAGACTCCAAATCATGTACCGTTGATCTTTCATTATCTTACCTATAGGTAATAGGCGATTAAATTTGGAGCCATTATTGGTACTACCGTTGTTGAATCTAACTCCTAAAAATTGATTGATTGATGTTAGTTAATGATTATTAATCTTGCTTAGCTCTCCAACGTTTTCCCTCTTACGTTATATGGCATGCAATAAAGAAACATTAACTACCATAAAAGACCACAAATATCAAGTTATGTTATATGGCATGCAATAAGGAAACATCATCAACTACCATAAAAGACCACAAATAGCAACAATAAATGTTTTTATTTAAGTTCTATTTGGTAACATAATTAATTATATTATCAGTCAATTTTAGTTTGTTTGTTCACTATTAATTGTTTGACTTGGTTAAACAACCAATATGAGTGTTTGGTTAATCAATTTTTTGTAATAGCTTATTGTTTCAAAACGCTAAAATTCAAAAAGCTGCTCAAAACATATGTTTCGATCACCTTTTTGATAAAATAAATTATACCCTTAAAAGTCATTTTGCAAGTAATCAGCTATCAGCTAATTACCGCTAATTTACCAAACATTATTTCCAAACTAAATATATTTATACAACCAGCTAATACTATCAACTAGGCGAATGTTTATATTATAATTTTTGTATTAAAAAAAAAAAAAAACTTTAGTGTCTGCATTCTAGCCGAACTCGAATAGCTTGAACTCAAGTCGAGTCGAGTTCGGACTCAAAAAAAATTAAAATTCGGTTGAGCTTGAGTTTTGACTATTTAGACTCAACTTACTCGATTATTCCCCTATGAAAATTAAATAAAGGACACAATTTTTTTTACATAAAAACTCATAAAGGAAAAACCATAGCTATTTTCAATGGTCCATGCCAAATCGCACCTTATTGTTTTAATATGTAGAAGTTAATTATATGAGAAAGATGGCATGTCTTCGATCTAAGATTGGATAATGTTCATCTCTTCTTTTGATAATTCATATTTATAAGTGGTGAAACATAATCGTAAATCGTAATCCCTGCAATAAAAATAATATATTCACATAAAATAATCAATATGAGAGATTGAGATAATCCAAAAACCATACCGAGTAGAAGTTTTCTTGGATGGACAATTCATATAAACTGTACTTTCTTTTCTTACTATAATTGTTCGTCTTACAAGCCTTATATCAAACTTGATTTAGGCCATGAAAAATACAATATCAATTCAATTCTTGTAAATATTTCACTCAATAGACAAGTAAATTTTAGTACAGTGTAAATCTGGAAAAAAAGAAAAAAAGAAAAAAAAAAAAAACTGGTTGGTCTTTGTGGTATAATAGGGTAATCTTGTCACCATTGATGAACTTTTACGTATACCTAAAAAATGGAAAGATTGGTCAAATATAAATAATAAATTGTTGAATTCAAAGAAGATATATAATTACTCCAAACCTATATATCTACACGTTGGAGCACCAATAGGTTGGTGTCACCTAGCTATATGCCTATATCTTAGCAGATTTTTATTTTACTTTTTAAAAGAAAAATACTCACTAACCTCGGCTTAAAAATTAAAAGTTATTATTTATTTGCAACAAAAATTTGGAATAATTACTCAAAATGAATGATGGAGTAGGTATAACATGATTTACATATATGAAAATCATGAGTAATATTTCTATCATGCAGGATCTTTTAAAATGGACAATCATATGATAGTAATAAATCGAATATTGATGCTTTTTTTTTTTTTTAAATTATATATACTTATAATGTTCTAGACTTATTAAAGTTAATTAATTGAATTGTCAATGACCTTGTGATTTAGTAGCATGAAGTGACTCTTTCAAAGGGGAGGCAAATCATGATGTGCATCTGTGTGCACCATGCATGGTGCATACGGATGCAAAAACGACGTCGTTTTGACTAAAAACACGCGTCCAACTTAAAAATAAATAAAAAAAATAAATTTCGATTCCCGTCAACAACATTATGTTGTGCATAATTTCTGAATGTATAGTTATGAAATTATGGATGTATAGTTATGCAATTCTGGATTTATAGTTATGAAATTATGGATGTATAGTTATGCAATTCTGAATGTATAGTTATGAAGTTATGCAATTCCAGATTTATAGTTATGAAGTTATGCAATTCTGGATTTATAGTTATGAAGTTATGGATGTGTAGTTATGCAATTTTGGATGTATAGTAATGAAGTTATGGATGTGTAGTTATGCAATTCTGGATGTATAGTTATGCAATTCTGGATGTATAGTTATGAAATTATGGATGTGGAGTTATGCAATTCTGAATTTTTTTTTAAGTCGACGTCAAAACAATGTCGTTTTTGCATCAGTGTGCACCATGCATGGAGCACAGTATAACGATCCCAAACGGGAGGTCATGAGTTTGAGTCATCAGTAAGTTGAGAAAGTAGTTATGAACAGATACTATATTGTAACATATTGTGTTAATAGTACTCAACAAATTAGAATTATCTTTTGTGCATATAAAGGTTTAATTGATTGAAATTATAAAGTGTTGAGTACTAATATGTAAGATAATCAAACGTGAAATGAAAAGCAAACACATAATTGAAAACGTTTATGAAATATTTATGGCCAATTTAAAATTACAAAAGTTATACTATAGACCACAGTCTACTTGCATTATGGAGTTTGCTTAATTTAAAATAACCTTATGTGTCAAGAGTTGATATATCCTGTACATACCGTTAACAATTTATGTGCTTATAAATAAATTGAAGACACATAATAGGGTAATTACAGATAGTCATACATAATATATTAATTGCAAACACATAATAGGATGGTAACATAGTAATTAATCACAGACATATATATAATTTTTTTTATTGGTATTGTTTGTTTTAAGAATTTATATTGACAAATTTGAATAAACATCACCGTGTGTCCGTGTGAATGATAGATTTATTTAGGCCAATATATATACTTTGTAAATTAGAGGGAGAGAAATATTATAGACCTTGTATAGTGACTTAATAAATCTATAATAATAACTAATAAATATGTAGTTATGACTTAATGTACTTATAAATTAATTCTAAAAAATTTAAAAAAGAATCAATATGAGTGTTATTTAAAATTTCTTAGTCAGAGTTTTTTAATAATATATTTTTATATATTAGTTTTATTTGTGCAAAAAAAAAAAAAACAATTTAGGGATATAATTATTAATTTATTAAATAAAAAAAATAATAAGTATCTTGTGTAACCTAAATTTAGAAGGAAATATATAATATCAACCATTTTAAAGAGCTATTTAATTCCTTTGCTAATATAGTATACTCCAATTGATTAAAAGATTGACTAAAAGAGTTATAAATTTTATTCTTTTCTTTTTCTTCCCAATAAAATCAGGGTAATAGAAGTTTACACAACACTTGTCGTTTTCCTCTCTAATTACTCTACTGCCCTTGCCTTTCCAAATATAGTAAAGACAACCATTCTGAGTTTCTGCAACAATCCATCATTCCCTTTCACTTTCTCACTCATTTCTCCCAGAGATTATCTTCCGAAAAATGGCAGCACACATTTCTGAAGGCATCCTATGTGATGCAAATATTTTTTGGGGTACCTATAATCTAACATATTTATAGTATTTGCTAACATCTTTGATTGGCATGATGGGGTTTGAGGCATCATGTAATGTAAATATTTTTTTTGGTAATTATAATCTGACCTATCTATGGTATTTGGTTAACATGATTATGTCAATATCTTAATTGGGATGAGACTTGAACCATGACATTCCGTTTGAAATGATAATACTGATGTCATCAGACTTATTCAGATCACAATGTACTTGACTCATTTCTATTTATTTTCACATCATTATTCCATAATTACTTATTTTGTATCATAATTACAAAAAAAAAAAAATGATTACACCCCAATCTTGAGGGTGTCACCGCCCTTACTTGGAAAGTAAATGAGGTTAACCGCAACAGTATCTGGCCCTTAGGGACCTAAATGTCCACAACAAGACTAATTCAATATCTTGATCTTTTTGTTTGTATTAAGTCTAAAACTATACGATTGACAATAAAGTTAACTTATTAATTTTTATTAAATTGATTAACTAATTGATATTGTGAAAAAGTTTTAATATAACGATTAAACAGCCGTGTCAACTAAACACAACGACATTTGTGTAATATTGAAATAACTTTTAATAATACTCTATTAAACCCGATACCATTGAAAACCATCCAACTTGTATTGGTGCACCCCATGGTTGTAGCTTTTATTATTAGAAGTTATTTTAGATTATACCAGGTATTTGAAACCAACAAAGATTGTACAAGGTATAATCGTTAAAGAACTTCACAAACAATAAAAAAGGAAAAGTGACAACAATATAATTAAAGGATGAAAAATAATATTTTCTTATAATTTAATAACTAAAATTTTTATTTTTCAACTAGTATTTAATACAAAAATTAATTCATTCAACTAACCAAATTTTAATTTAGTTCAATCAATGATTTTCACCCAAAAAAATCCATTAATCCAAATCCGAATAATTAAATTTAAAATTTATTAAATTAACCAAATTAAAACTCATCATATTAGTAGTCTAGCTACTAACTTATTTTTGAAATACTATTTAAAGTAAAGTATTAAAATAAATTAATATTTTAATCTTTTTATGTTTTATCAAACAAATCTGGGTTGTTTAAAATTGGTTAAAATTCTAAAATAAATTATACCAAATATTTTGAAACAAATGAGGCTACGGCAATAGACACTCACCGGAAGGCCTTTCTATGATAATTACGCTTAACTACTGTATTTGGTGAGGGATTTAATGGCGGCCGTTTTAGTATCCGTTTGAACGGTGAGGAAATCATTAGATTTCCCAGAAACCCATTTCTTATTTTGTCTATATAAAAACAAAGCTTCAGGAACATGCATTGCATATACTCCATACGGGTGAAAAAGAGAGGGAAGAGATTCATAATGGGCCACTGTGTCAGCCTAAAGTAATGGGTATATATATGTTTTGTTGCTCCAGAAAGTTAGAGAGAGAAACAAAAGGGATTTCTTTACAGTGAGAGAAAGCTAAGCTTGCAGCTTTGAACACAATTGCACAAGTACTAAAGATTCTATTTTTATTTTATTTTTAATCTTCTGTTTTTGGATAGCTTTGGTATTGAGAGAGGTGGAGATCCAGTGCTTTTTTGAATCTGAGAAGGCTTCTTGTGTATGGTGAAAATTCACCCTTTTTCTTCTCTCTCATTATTTTCTGCTTTTTCAATGGTTTTCAGTTCTCTTTTACTCTTTATCATCCTGTTTGACCAGAAAAAAAAAAGGTAGAAATTATGAAAAAGAAAAAGAAGGAACAATTTGGGCGGGAGTCATCTTGATTCTTGAGCCCTGGCAATGCGATATACCAGATTCTATAGATTGTAGGCAAAAACACAGATTAAGTTTTGATACTTATAGTATAAGAATTACACATAATGTAATGATTCTTTATAAGCACTAATATACTGATCATTCTACCTAATAAACAGCTGAGTTACTATGATTTACACCGGCCAGAGTGTGGGACTTTGGAGACGAGAAATTTGTTTTTTGTGGGCAAGAAATCAAATTGCAAAATAGGAGAATTTTTGTATTTGAAAAAGGAGGGAAAATGATTATGCTGTTTGTGATAATTACCCCCAGTGAATTGTTGATGTTGAGTTTTTGGGTTCTTGAAAAGTTTCAATCTTTGTTTTCTGTGTGCTATTTTTCAGTGCTGTTTGTGACTTTGTGATCTTTATTGTTGTTGTTATTAATTACCCACTGTAAGTTTTTGTCTCTACTTGTGTTTGGGATTCTTGAGGTTGAAGTTTCAATCTGTTGTTTCAAGTCTTTAACGGTTTTTGTGTGATTATTATTATTATTACCTTCGGTCAAGTCTTGAGAAGTTTCAGTCTTTTCTTTTAATGGTGATTATTACCCTCTGTTAATTCTCGTTTCTTCGGTTTTTATTTTTGAATTAAATTATTTTATTTAAACCTGTTTCGTTCTGAGAAGCCTTTTTGTCTTATAATACAGTTCGTCACGAGGTTTGTGTCGGTAAAAAAAGAAAAAAAAAAGAAAAACCGGATCTTATTTTAAGGTTTCGGATTCCTTTTGTAAACCATTTCCTCCATGTACTCTGTTCTTATAACATATATATGCTTGCAAGCATGTAAAGTTTCTTAATCTCTCTCTCTCTCTCTCTCTCTCTTACATTCTTTGATTGTTTCTCTCTCTATAGATATAGTTCTGTATCGTGGATTTGGAGGGAGAATGGGGAAAGCTGTGAGGTGGTTGAAGGGGTTGCTGGGGATAAAGAAAGACAAGGAATTTCCGGACAAGAAGGTGAATAAGCGGTGGAGCTTTGGCCGGCTGAGCAGCGATTCACGGGCGGCGGCGGCGGCTGGGGGCCAGTTTCCGGGGGATATGACGCCGGTGAGATCTTACCTGTCTGACTCCGAGAAGGAGCAGAACAAGCACGCAATTGCTGTGGCTGCCGCCACCGCAGCCGCGGCTGACGCGGCCATGGCGGCGGCGCAGGCTGCGGTGGCGGTGGTGAAACTTACCAGCCAAGGCAAAGGTGGTGGAGGAGTGGCGTATGGGAGGAGGGAGAAGTGCGCTGCTGTCAAAATTCAAACTTTTTTCAGGGGCTATTTGGTAATTTTCCTCTTTTGCTTCATTTTTCTTGCCCGCAATCTACCAAATTGTGTTACATTTTTCTTGCCCGCAATCTATCAAATTTTGTTACGTTTTTCTTGCCCACAATTTATAAACAAAAATAAATTTTGTTTCGTTTTTCTTGTTCAGAATCTATGAATATAATTCAACTGAGCTGTTCGTATAGGCAGTCATTTGAATATCTTATATTCCTATGTTGTCTTAGCAAACCTTAGAGTCTAACATAAACTACTAAATTGTCTTGTGATCTAATTTGATCCATTTGCAGGCAAGAAAAGCTTTAAGAGCTCTGAAAGGAATAGTAAAACTGCAGGCTTTAGTGAGAGGTTATCTTGTTCGGAAAAGAGCCGCCGCTACTCTGTATAGTATGCAAGCTCTCATCAGAGCTCAGGCGGCCGTCCGATCACAAAGAGTTCGTCTTTCGTTGAGCAATGACCCCAGATTTGTGGCAGACATTCGAGCCAGAAAGTCCACGGTAAGAATTTAGGATTTTATGTCAGTTCTTGATTTGTACGAGAAATTGTTGAAGAGTAATGAATTAATGTTTTTGTTTGCAGGAGAGGTTCGAGCAATCAATGATGAATGGAATGGACGAGAGCCCGAGAACAGTGGAAATCGATACGTACAATCTGAAATCAAGATCCGGGTGGAGGATCAGCGCCGGCATGTCGGATTCCGGCGACGATCAGATGAACTCTCCCCTCCTAATTTCAACCCCTCCGCCGTGTCGGATTCCCGGCAGGCTATCGATCCCGGACCGGCGCCATTTGTGCGATTACGACTGGAGTTTTCTGGGCGACGTCGACTGCAAGTTCCCGACGGCGCATAACACGCCGCGAGCTAGGGGCTCCGGGCGTTTCAATGCGCCACCAACGCCCGCGAAGAGCGTCTCCGGGGAGAGCTTGTTCCCGGGTTACATGGCGAATACCCAGTCCTTTAACGCGAAGCTGAGGTCTCATAGCGCGCCGAAACAGAGGCCGGAGACGGGGCAGAAGAAGAAGAGGTTTTCGTTGCCGGAAATAATGGCGGCAAGAAGTAGCTTCAGCGGCGTTGGAATCCACAAGTCTCGTTTTCAAGTTGACCGGGAATAAAGGTTCTGGGCAAGTTTTGTATAGAGAAAGTTTATATTGTTTCATAGGGTTTGACTGAATCTTTATATATTTTCATGAAATTTATGATATTGTCTTTGTTTTCTGTTTTGTTTATACAAGTAATTTGAAAGTTTATAACTGAAACATTATACTGGAAGAACCAAATGATATTAACTCCTTATTCATTCTACCTGACTTCCATGAATTCTGGATTTTAACATTTATCTTCTTACAGTTTGTGCAAAAATATGATTTTAACTTGCACATATCCAGGTTCCCACTATTAGGACTCTATGTATATAAGTCTGTTTAGAACTTCTTATCCTTGTCACACTGTGACTCTCTACTTCTTATCATTGTCACACTGTGACTCTTTACTCTATATATTCACATCATCTGATCTCATTGTAATTAAGTTCAGTAAAATACAATACAATCAGTTCTCATCTGGTATCAGTAAGCTAGGGTTTTTTTTTTTTCTTTGTCTCTCATCCCTATGGCTGACGGATCTGTTAATTCCTCCGAACGGACCGTGTCTGATGCTGCTATGTCGTCAAGTTCGTCGTCAATTGTGTCGCTATCCACCGCACATTACTTCATCAGTACGAAGTTAACCTACAAGAATTATTTGTTCTGGCGTACGCAAGTCGTCCCGTTTCTTCACGGGCATGACCTAATGGGGTTTGTTGATGGTACGAAACCCTCACCGGCTGTTCTTCTTGCTGCCGACGCCGACACCGCCGACGCCATGCCACGGCCGAATCCCGCCTATGCCGTTTGGATGCGTCAAGATCAAGCATTGTTGTCCATGCTTGTCTCCTCCCTCTCCGACGAGGTCATGCCAATCGCCGTCGGACGTCGCACGAGTCGTGCCCTTTGGGAGGCCATTATTCAGACGTTGTCGTCTTCCTCCCGCGCCCGCGCGTTAAACCTTCTCGGCCAGTTGCAAGGACTGGACCAGGGTGATTCTTCGGTTGCGGATTACATCGGGCGAGCTCAGGTGATTGTTGAAGAGCTCACCCTCGCCGGCCGCGTCGTCTCCCTCGACGATCAGAATCTCTTTGTTTTTCGCGGCTTGAGACCGGAATTCCGTGCCCTCACCGCGTCTCTTGCCGTCCGTGGGCAGCCGGTCACGCTCCAGGAGTGGCGGACTTCCTCGGTGCCCAGGAATTTATCGTAAGTCGTGATTACGGCGGTGCTCCGGCGGCTCTTGCTGTTCAGCGCGGTGGTGGCCGATCAGGTCGCGGAGGTCAGAACCGTGGCGGCGGTCAACGAGCAGGCGGTGGCAATGGCGGGTCCAATCGTGGTGGTGGCGGTAGACAGCAAGGTGGCCGCGGTCGCGGACGCAACAGTGGTGGCAATCAGGTTCAGTGCCAGATATGTAGGCGGACTGGTCACGAGGCTCATGTATGCTATAACCGGTATGATACCCCACCTCAGGCCAATCTAACATATCAAGATAATTCAGATGTTGGTACTCCTCAGACATGGATCCCGGATACAGGGGCAACTAATCATGTTACTCCGGACATTGCTGCTTTGACCACCTCAGAAGAATATGTTGGCAATGACACCTTGCGTGTCGGTGACTGTATGGGTTTATCTATTAGTCATGTTGGCCATGCTTCTTTTAATACCCCTTCTAGATCATTCACATTGTCTGATATACTTCACGTTCCACGTTTGTCTAATTCTTTATTATCTGTTCAGAAGTTTGCATCCGATAATAAAGTCTTTTTTGAGTTTCACCCCTCTTTTTTTGTTGTGAAGGATATTAATACCAAAGAAATACTTCTTCGGGGCAATAGTTCTGGGGGACTATACACACTTCCATTACCTAGTTCGTCTCCGTCAGCGTTTCTTTCCGCTCGTGCCTCGGCTTCCACTTGGCACAATCGTTTGGGTCATCCTCATAACCGTGTTCTTAGCCATATACTTCGATCTTGTTTAGTTAGTGGATCTCGTGATAGTATTCGTTGTACTAATTCTTTATGCAATGCGTGTCAATTAGGCAAATCTGCCCGTTTTCCCCTCCCTCGTGTTGCTTCCTCTAGTTCTCATGTACTGGATCTTATTTACACAGACATTTGGGGTCCTGCGCCCACTTTATCTACATCTGGCTTCCGTTACTTTGTGATCTTTGTGGATGACTATTCCCGTTATACATGGTTCTTCCCTATGAAATTAAAGTCTGATCTTTATGTCATTTTTGATAAATTTCGTACTCTTGTTGAACGGTCCTTTAATTGCAAAATAAAGGCCATTCAGTCTGATTTAGGTGTTGAGTACAAAAAGTTGCATTCTTCGTTTGTTCAATTAAGAATTCAACATAGACAATCCTGTGCCTATACACATGAACAGAATGGTCGTGTTGAACGAAAACATCGTCACATTGTTGAAACTGGTCTGGCTCTTCTAGCTCATGCCTCTGTTCTTTTGAAATTTTGGGATTTTGCCTTTGAGACTGCTGTCTATTTAATTAACAGAATGCCATCTTCTGTATTAAATAACTCCATTCCTCATCTCCTATTACATAAATCCCCTCCTTCCTATCTTTTTCTTCGTGTCTTTGGGTGTTTATGTTACCCTCATCTTCGACCATATAATCGTCATAAGATGTCATACAGGTCTTCTCCATGTGTCTTCCTAGGTTATCCTGAGTCATTTAGGGGGTACAGATGCATGGACTTACATACTAATAAGATTTACACATGCAGGCATGTCAGATTTGATGAAGAAGTTTTTCCCTTTGCTACTAAAACTTCTTTGCAGGATCTATCTGCTCCGTTTTCTGGACCTTGGGCGGAATCTGTTCTCAGTCACAACACACATATTCCTGCCGTGTCCAATGATGAGCCGCCAGAACCGCCGCTACCTGCTTCATTCGAACCAGCCGTGGATCCCGGACAGGCTGCCTCGTCGGGTGATCCTGTGGAGCCTGTTGCTCGCCGGCGAGGCCGTCCACGTGGGCCGTCCATCAGGCCCAATGTCCATACTCACTCTATGGCCACTCGCAGCAACGCAGATGCTCCTCTTTTTGCTCTAGCAGCTCAGCTGCATCCCACGGAACCCACATGTCACTCTCAAGCTGTCAAATATCCTAAGTGGCGTGAAGTCATGGACCAAGAATTCAATGCTCTCCTGCATAACCACACATGGTCTCTAGTTCCACCCACTGCAGGTATGAATATTATTGGCTGTAAATGGGTGTTTCGTACGAAGAGAAAGGCTGATGGTGCTATTGAAAGGCATAAAGCCAGGCTGGTTGCGAAAGGTTTTAATCAGGTTCCAGGTCAGGACTTCTTCGACACTTTTAGTCCAGTGGTAAAGCCTACGACTGTAAGACTCCTTCTATCTCTAGCTTTATCATCTGAGTGGTCTATCAAACAGCTAGATGTTCATAATGCTTTTTTGAATGGTAATCTGGCTGAAACAGTTTATATGAAGCAACCCCCTGGTTATATTGATGCTAACTTCCCGAATCATGTTTGTTTGTTAAAAAGATCTCTGTATGGGTTAAAACAAGCTCCCAGAGCTTGGTTTAATCGACTACATACGTTCTTACTATCGGTTGGCTTTCAAGCATCCAAGACAGATGTCTCTCTGTTCTATTACTCTAAAGACTCTGTTTTGGTTTATCTATTGGTGTACGTGGATGACATTCTTGTAATGGGAAGTGATCAGGGTATTATGTCACAGCTCTTGTCCAAACTGTCTGCTACATTCAAAATCAGAGATCTTGGTGAACCAAATTTCTTTCTAGGTATTGAAACAGTTAAGAGTAACAATGGGATTATTTTATCTCAACAACGGTATATGAATGATATTTTAAAACGGGCTGGAATGTCTGAATGCAAACCCCTTTCTACACCTATCTCTGTCTCGAAAACTGTCCCCTTTAATTCAGATCTATATGATGATCCCACACAGTACAGGAGTCTAGCTGGAGCACTGCAATATCTCACTGTCACATGACCTGACCTATCCTTTGCAGTTAATCAGTTATGCCAGCATATGCATGCTCCCACCATATCACACTGGGAGCAGCTCAAACGGGTACTCAGGTATGTTAAGGGAACAGTTGATCATGGTTTACGCATACGACGGTGCTCATCTAGAGACATTCATGCTTTCTCTGATTCTGATTGGGCTGGTTGTCCTGACGATCGAAAATCCACGAGTGGTTTTGCTGTTTTCTTGGGGAGTAATCTTATATCATGGGTTTGCAAGAAACAGAGAACTGTTGCCAGGTCATCCACTGAGGCTGAATACAAAGCTCTTGCAGATGTTTGTGCTGAGGTTCTATGGATTATGTCATTACTGCGTGAGATACAGATTCCGGGTATTTCCATTCCAAAATTATGGTGTGATAATCTAGGAGCTACATATATGAGTGCCAATCCAATCTTTCATGCGCGCACCAAGCATGTAGAGATTGATTATCATTTTGTTCGTGATCGAGTAGCTTCGGGCGACATCCAAGTCAACTTCATCTCCACAAAGGATCAACTTGCTGATATCTTCACCAAAGCTCTGCCTGGACCTAGATTTTCTTCCTTAATGGACAAGCTACAAGTTACTAGTATACACTGTGCTTGAGGGGGAGTATTAGGACTCTATGTATATGAGTCTGTTTAGAACTTCTTATCCTTGTCACACTGTGACTCTCTACTTCTTATCATTGTCACACTGTGACTCTCTACTCTATATATTCACATCATCTGATCTCATTGTAATTAAGTTCAGTAAAATACAATACAATCAGTTCTCATCCCCACTAATGTGTGTTGAAAAGAAAAGACGAGAAAAAAGTTTGAGACATGTGTACCGGTTGAGATGAGGTTTTCGAATTCGTACATCCTGTCCCAGAATATTCGCTCTGCTTCAAATTTCAAACACTACGTACGTACTACAAGAGATCTTTGTCATAATCTTTTTCTTTGTTTTCTTAAAGCAATCATATACTCTTTTTTTCCCTTTTTTAATCAAAAGTATTTTTATGATTCAAATAAGAAAATGCAATAATAAGGTTGAACATCTAGAAAGTGATAACTAATCTGATTGTACATGGGCAGCTCAGTTGATTACAAGGGAGACGTTTGAGAACAATGACTCAGGATCGAATTTCACCAGCACCAGTGTGAGAGCAACCTTTCAAAGTGGTGTTCAGTTGAGTTACCATGAATCATCTTAGATGCTAACAATGATAACTAATCTGATAAAAAAAAGGTACTAGGATAATTCTTTTAAAATTAACCCTACGATTGAGGAGTGTTGAAATATAAGAGGAAAAAAAAAAAAGATACTACGGATAATTCTTTTTATAAATATTAAAAATTTAAAATTTTTAATAATTATAAAATTAACTCTGTATTAGTGTATTTTTTTACTAAACTCTCAATCGTTAATGAACAGTTGAGATTGATCCGTCCTCACTTTGTATAAGAAGGCATTATTCTCATTTACCCCTACATAGTTCGTGATTCAAAAAAAATTCAATTTTGATTCTCCAAAACTTCAAAAATCTAACTCATGACAATATGTGCAAATTATCACCACAACTATTATCGACAATGTTACCAACAATATACATCGTCATCACCCAATGCCTCAACCACCATAATCCACCCACCCCCATAATCTCTATCCAAAAAAAAAAAGAAAAAAAAAAAAACCAAAACAAAAAAAAACATTACTACTCATACCATCAAACTACTAGGCAATCACTATACTCGAAACGTATTACCATCTTTTATTGATGAACCTTTTTCATCACGTAACTCATCAAAATTACAATTACCAATTTTAAATCACCTCAAAACACAAATTAGTTCGAATCCGTTCAATATCCACTCTTCGAAAAAACATTGTAATTCAAACTATATAATTAAATGATAAGTTATCTTTGTTTTTAGTAGGGGTGGGCATCGGTTCGGTTTGGGTGACGCTCGAATTTTATTTCGGATATTTGAAATTTTCGGGTGATTTTTTGATACATGATATTCGAACTAAATTTAATTCGAATATATTCAGTTCGGGTAAAATTATTCCGGGTTCATTTGAATATACTCAAAATTTTATTTTTATCAATTTTAAATTTTTTAACGATTTTATTATTTTTGTATTTATATTTTCTATATACTATCAAACTAAAAATAAAACAAAATAGTAATTACTACTTAAGAGACTTTTGAGAATTAATATATTATTAATTATGAAATAAATTTAAAATTAAATATATAATTTATATTATTATATTTATAATAAAATTTTGATTAGTTCGAGTTTCGATTCGGATATCGATAAAGTATTCAAATAAAATTTATATTTAGATATACCAAAATTTAAAATATCTAAATCGATAATTATTTAAGTTCATGTGAAATTTAAAATTAAGTTCGAATTTCGGGTGGTAGTTCGAATAATTTAATTTAGGCCTACCCTAGTTTTTAGACATTAGATCTAAATTTGAATTCTGTTATCCAAATAATATCGCATTTCGCATATATGCATGTGACAGAGTAATAGCACCGTTGTAAGGTCAATTAAGAATTTCATCTTAATTAATTTCATTTGCTAAAAAACAATTAATTTAATTTGCTCGTTACGTTGGCGCCAATTGTTATTTACGGCATTATAAAAAGTTTAAATCTTATATTTTTAAAAAGTTTTGAAATGGGTTGCTGAGGCAAAATAATTAAATAAGGCATAATCAGAATTAAGTAAGTAGCATGTTCTGATGATTCGAACACTTATCAATGCTGAATTTTCACAATTTCCAATAATTCAAGATGAAGGATCGTCGTTGTTGGTTGGTCGAACGGCTATTGCTTTCATCACGACACGCTTACCTACGTTAACAATTCAATTTTTGGAGAGATTAATAATTAATTTATAACCTAATCTAATCATTATTTTTTCTCCACACCCCCGGCCAGATAGAACATTTAAAATGATGTAAATCACGGTAACTCAATTCTGATTATCTGTATGCATAAGGGATCTATTCACTTTAGGTATAATTTTTACAGCTGTCGAAATTCAAACATTGATCTATTCTTACAAATACTGTCTACTGAACCAGTGAACTAAACCCGTGTGGACAAATCTAATCATTATTAGATAGCTAGGTTGTTGTTTTACTCATTAATTAACACTTCACACGAGGTTAGTTCACGCTAATCGATGGCATCAACTTATTTAATCGTTCTTTGTAGTTTGAAATCTTAAAATTGTGTGATGTTAGTTGTATCTAATGAATAAATTATATATACAATCAGATCAAATGAGAGATAAGCTTCTCATAATGAGAAATGTAAATAATTTGATTCATCTATTCAAAATGATAAATGGCTAGACAATAACATAAAGAAAGGGATGGAGTCAATTTCATTAGCATAAATGGAGTTTTTGGTACGTTATATGAATGATCAGTCAATTTTTAGCTAGTTAATTTGATCCACTTTGCCTATTTTAGTATGTCAATTAGCTAAAATGAGTGTTTGATAATCAGCCAATTATCATATTTTAAGAATTCGGATCCAATAATTCTAAATAATTTATTTTCCTACTGACCAGAAAACTTACTAAGAAAATAAAAGACTCAACATCTACATAAATTCAATAATGTTATCTTTTATATGTAGACATGTCTAATGAACTCAAATCACGTTATCAATACTTTAAAAAAATAACATAATTCATTAAATCAACTAAGCGAACATTACAAAGAAAAAGGGAGGGGTAGCACTCCATATAGTCTAACATAGAAGTAACCTTAGCTAGAATGTGGGCATTGGGCAATACCGTTTGCAGACCATTTGACAAAGTGAAAGCACATATTAGAGAAACTCTCCGTGGAATTTGAAATGACACAAAATTTTATAATTAGCTGTTTTACCAAGCGTCACCTGAATTAATTGTTATGCATGCATATACTAGTTGTAGATGATATCTGGTAAGAATTAAGAAAACTGGTTGAAATGACTAAAAATAATAACAATAATAAATTATAAGTCGATAGACTATTGTATGGCTGAGAACTCGTAAGTAAAAATACAAAAAAATTTGGAACAAAAAACATTGTCGTAATAGTTGATTACCTGGGGAATTTTCAGATTCGTCCTTGTTCTACTGCTGCCATTATCTCCTTAGAATCTTTTTCAGATTGCATCCGATACTCCACAAACATCATATATAGTATCAGATTCCAATTAACACAAAACAATGGGAGACTCATCAGGAGTATCTATACCACAAGGCAACATAGGTATCAGATGCTACAACCACTTACACTTATCTGTTCTCTAAATCAGTCTTTTGGCTCTAAACTCTCATAAACCCATTGCTATATATTTAAACATTTATTTATTGCTGCAACCCCTCATTACCTATCTATCTTTCATCAGTTTCTTCTGCACGTACTCTCTTGGATCAACAACAATGGTATCATTTATTGACCAAACTCGATCTTTAATCTTTTCGAGTTTTAGTTATAACTCAGACCTATATTATTATATTGTTAGGTGCAGGAAGAAGCTAGTGCAGTGAAGAAAAGAATAGAAATTGGACCATGGGGTGTTCATGGAGGCGGCAGTAGTGAGTGCAGGGATGATGGTAGCATCGATGGAATAAGAGAGATAAGCCTCGTCTATGGCCGTTGTATTGACTCCATAAAGGTAGTTTACAATAAAAATGGCAGGCCTTTTATTGCAGAAAAAAAGCATGGAGGAAATGGTGGTGACAAAACTGGGGAGGTATATATGTAACAAAATCTTCCTTATTTTTTCAAGTCATTTTTGTCATTCACTTTTTACTTTGTTCACTTAACCAAAACCAAAACTCCTTTTAACAAACATGATAATGTTTGGTAAATGGCTGATTAGTCATTTTGACCAGCATTTTAGAATAGATCAGTATTGTAAAAATCGTGTAATCGGCGCCTAGGTGGTCAGCCTCCTAGGCGTTCGCCCCCGCCTAGGCGTTCTAGGTGCCCTAGGCGGTCCCTAGACACCTATAGGGTGCCTAGCGATTTTTTCAACATTGGAATAGATGAAGCTCAACTGTCTTATTTCTTAAATGAGTTAATACCCAAAATCGTCCTCAACTATAGTGGTTTTTCTCAATTTCGTCCTAAACGACTTTAGTGACCTAATATCGTCCCAGACTTTTGTGTTTCGCTCAATTTAGTCCTCAATTTGTTATTCCGTCAAATTGGTGTTAAATAAAGGGACAATTCAGTAATGTCAATATTGATCTCTCTTTACTTTCAACTTGTAAAGTGCGAAATTCCTCTTTCTTGTATGAATTACACCCAGAATTACTCCCGGACCTGCAAATCAAATTTTATATTCGCAGTTTTAGGAGTAATTCTGGGAGTAATTCGTAAAAAAAAAAAAAAAAGGATTTCGCAGTTCACATGTCTATGAGTAAAGAGATGCCAATATTAAAATTACTGAATTGTCTATTTATTTAACACCAAATGGACAGAATAACAAATGAGGGACTAAATTGAGCAAAAACACAAAAGTCTGGGACTAAATTGAGCGAAACACAAAAGTCTGGGATGATATTAGGTCACCAAAGTCGTTTAGGACGAAATTGAGAAAAACCACTATAGTCGAGGACGATTTTGGGTATTAACTCTTTCTTAAATATTCAATGTGGGATCAACCTCACACCGAAAGCAATAAGTTATAAACTATCAGCTAACTCAATAAACTGTTAACTAACGGCCATTTGCCAAACACTCATAATAAGGTTTGAGATTATGAAAGAGGCTCCTTACTCTACTCCTAAAGTGGCCAATTTTCTTCCATCTATTTCAGGTAAAGCTACAATTTCCAGAGGAATACCTAACCAGTATTAGTGGCTACTATGGACCAGAACGTGGCAGCCTTGTGATACGATCGCTCACCTTTAAAAGCAACCTGCAGAGGACATTTGGGCCATTTGGGTTGGAAGAAGGAACCCCCTTTTCAGTGCCCGTGGAAGGAGGTAAGATTGGTGGGTTGAAGGGGAGAAATGGGTGGTATATAGACTCAATTGGCTGCTACATTGCTTGTATCCAGACGCCTAACGCCGCCGCCGCCAATCAAAAGGGTAAAAAAACACGCAAGAAACGTACCACCACTGTGGTTGGGCACCAGAATAAAAGCTGCAGCACCATAACTTAAGTTACGTTCCTTGTAAAATTATACAATGCAAAGATGCCATCAAGAAAGGGAAGGAGTTTGTAAGGCATTAAACACAAGTAAAGAGTGCATCTCTACTTGGATGAAATCTACATTCAATCTCTTTAAATAATACTTTAGTTTGTGGAAAATGAAACTAAAAAAAAAACATAAATCATACAATAATATATGTATATATTTCCCACAACTGGGCCAATCATTGTTCCATGGACCATGGTTCATACAGCTGTGTGAACTATAAATAAAAAGTATATTTTTAATATATTAAAAGTACATTATTTGAAAATATATTATTTGAATGTCGAGAGTACATTATTTTGTATATTATCAAATAATGTACATTCAAGTACACAAATAAAGTACTTTTAGTATATTAAAAAGGGATAATCAATTATTTGATCCCTTAATTATTGGCGACCTGTCAATGTAGTCCATCAATCGCTTATTCATTGATTTAGTCATCGAAATCAATTATTTTTAGTCGGTTTAACCCCTCCGGCCATCTTCCGTCAATCAGCCGGTGAGGACTCCGATTTAGCAGGGGCATTTTAGTCTTTTCTTGTCTTCAGCCCTCTTCTTACCAAGCATTGACGGTGGGAACGACGCACAACGAAAACCAGATGTCCAGGAAGAGAATCATGGAGATAAATGCATGACGCTCATAGCACCACATGTCGATGGTGGACCACGTGATGGGTGGCAGCGGCGACTGTCCATTTGGGGGCGCTGTACGTTGAGGTAAAGATCGTCAGATCGGAGGCCATGTAACAAGGTCCTGGTTTACGTTGCAGAGCAAGACCCGTTATGCCACATAGGGCGGCGATACACGGCGGAGCTAGCTAAACCGGGTTGGCAAGGGGAGTCGGAGGTGGTGGAGGCTAAAGGTGAAAATCATGTTTTCAATTTGTTCACTCCAACGTTTCATAATGTCATGGCTATGGTGAAATAAAGCACTGGACTCCGCCGCCGCCTCCCATCACATGGTCTACCGCCGACGTTAATATTGGAGTCTATTTCAAATACTAGATATTAGAAGAGGGTTGAAGACAAGAAAAGACCAAAATACCCTTGCTAAATTGGAGTCCTCACCGGCTGGTTGACAGAAGACGGCCGTAGGGGTTAAATCAACTAAAAATAATTGATTTCAGGAACTAAATCGATGAATAAGTGATTGAGGGACCAAATCGTTAATTTTTCCTATTAAAAATGTACCTTTTATTCATGGTTTACACAATTGTGTGGACTGTAAACCATGGTTAACAGAAAAATTTGCCCAGCTAGAAATAGTTGGGCCAGATTTTGTCTCCCAGCAACATTGGTCCACCAAAAGATCACACGCAAATTATGCTGTGCAACCGAATGCACCTTGCAAGGTGCATACGGTTGCAAAACGGCGCCGTTTTGGTTAAAAAAACGCGCGTCCCACTTAAAGAAGAAATCAGGTTCGATTCCCGGCAATAACATTTTTATATATCCAGAAATTCATAACTATATAATCACAGTTTCATAACTATATATCCACAATTTCATAACTATATATCCACAGTGAATGAATGAAGTAAAAATCCACAATGAATGAATGAATGAAGTAAAAATCCACAATGAATGAACTAAATATCCACAATATATGATTGAACTAAATATCCACAATGAATGAACTAAATATCCATAAATTCATAACTATATAACCACAATTTCATAACTATATATCCACAATTTCATAACTATATCCACAGTGAATGAATGAAGTAAAAATCCACAATGAATGAATGAATGAAGTAAAAATCCACAATGAATGAACTAAATATCCACAATATATGATTGAACTAAATATCCACAATTAATGAACTAAATATCCATAAATTCATAACTATATAACCACAATTTCATAACTATATATCCACAATTTCATAACTATATATCCACAATAATGCTATTGCTGAGAATCGAACCTGATTTTTTTTTTTTTTAAGTGGGACGCGCGTTTTTAATCAAAACGACGTCGTTTTGAACCGTATGCACCATGCGCATGGTACATTCGGTTGCACAGCATAACTATTGAAGATCACAAATTATATAACAAACCAAGGCGCACCAACCACAATTCATTTTATATATCTACAATTAACAAATTATGTACTTGTAAATAAATTAAAGATATAAATTTAGACAATAATGAGGCACAAAATTAATTGGAGCAGGCCCAATAACATTTCAAACGCAATAACGCCGTGTTGCAACTTGCAACCAACCAGGAGCTGAGTTCGGCCGTTATTACGACGCATTACGAAACTGACAGCTCACACACAGTACTCCAACGGTCAGAAAACCCCGAGATTCCAAATTTCAAATTCCGTTATTTTAATCCACTACCCAACGGTCATATTCTTCATTTCCAGATTTCTTTAATTCTTTCCTTCTTTAACTCCCCGAACCCTCTCTTCTGAAGAAAGCGTTCTGGATATCAGAAAATTTCCAAAATCAAACAAAAAATCGGTTTGGATAGACATGGACGGTTCATCTTCCGGGAAAAGGGTTTCTTCATCGAGGCCTCATCAACCTTCCGCAGCTCCTAAACCATCACTTTCTGGTAAGCCATTTCTTCTTCCCCCATTTTGTAGCAGACATATGTTGTTTCTTGAAATGGGTATTCTGTTTAGTGAAATTTAAGAGGGAATTAAAAATCATGGAACCCTAGAATTTGCTTTCTTGCTCTCTTAGTAGTAGTAGGAATTTGAAATGACACAGAATTTATAATTAGCTGTTTTCCCTTGTTAAGCTTGTTTTCCAGCTTTGAATTTTTCGAATTTCATGCTATATGATGTCTATAGATGTTGATCAAGAACTTTTTACACTTGTCTTTCAATTTTTGTGGCATTTTTCACTTGTAATTATCGATTATACTTTTTATTTTACTATAAGTAACTCAACTTTGAATGTATTATTACCTTTAGCAATTTTGATGAGTTTTCCAACTAAGCATCACTTGAATTAACTGTTGTTATGCATATACTTGAATTGCCCGCACGAGTTTAGCTCAATTGTTCAGTAGGTAGACCAAGGTTCGAAAGGTGACAGTGTGGGGATTATACCCAAAGTGGACAGATCCGTTGTATGCACCCGCATTTGGCCCTGTCTGCTGAGCCAAAAACAAAAATTTAACGTATAGTTGAGAACTATAAGTAAAAATGTCCTTGTAAAATGTTGTTGAAATTTGAAACCAAGCATTTATGTCTTGTGCATTAAAAGAAAGTTGGATGTTTAATTTTCTGTGCATATGCAGTAACAGGTTTGTTTATAGAACCATTTCTTATACAATTTTCTGCATTTCCTCCTGTATAGGAGCTGGGGAAACAAATGAGAATGTATTGACCCAGGGCCAAATGAATTCCAAGTTGCATAACCACAAGAAACCACTGAATAGGCATTTCATTTCACCCCCCATGTCTGAAGCTTCTAAGACTGCTGTAAGGGGGAAGAATATTTTGGGTGAAAGGAATGGAGCTGACTCAAACTCAGGAGGCTCGAAATACTCTGGCAGATCTTCTTTAGGAGTTTCATCTCAAAGTTGTGCCTCCGGGTCGAATGATGATGAGCAAAACAGTAGCTTTGTTGCTGATTCGTCCTCAAATCAGTATGATCCTTTAACAAATTACCTCTCCCCCCGGCCTAAGTACTTGCGCTATAAACCTAACAGGCGTCGGGAGATCTTTCTGCATCTTGAAAATAGGGGTGGAGAAGGAAATGATGGTCTTGGTGTTGAAACCAAGGAATTTGTTGGAGATGAAGGATCAATGGGGCATGCCAAGAATGAAGTTAATGTGCAACCAGAAAACGATGAAATTCTCAAGAAAGGGGATGGCGATGATGACTCCCCTCTTCCTTCCCAGGAAGGGAATGCCGAGCCAGAAAATGATAAAATTCCTGAGAATGAGGATGCTGATGATGATGACAACGATGAAGCAGTATACAGCGAGGAGGAGGATGAAGATGATGTGGAGGAGGAGAATGGTCAGAGTTTCAATTGGTTGTTGAAACTTCTTCTTTTAATGGTGATTGTGTTCCTATCTCCCTTGTTTGCATCTTTGATGGACTATCCTTTATCTTCACCAACTGAACCGGCTATGATAGGCTCTGATGATATCTACCCAGTACTTGGAGCTGTCCCCTTAGATGTGAATAGAAGTATAAGTGATTCTCAGAACAAAATTGAGGCTTCGACAAGTAGTTTTTGGGAATTGGATCAAGGAGAAGTTGGTATTCAGGCTGATGATGAGGTAGAATTGGCTGAAGATGAAGAGGAGATCTTTGAGGTGGCTGGGCCTGAGAATGGGCTCAATGGAGGATCTGATCAAGAACTAGAGAAAGAACCCACAGAAGCTGATATGGTAGATGATAAAGAAGCAGAAGCTTTTGATCACCTGGCTATATTAGAACCTACCGAAAACAAACTTGATGCTGTCAGTGCAGTGGAAAATGAAGGTTTTGGCTTGCTGAAGAAGCCCGAAGCCTTTGATAAGACGGATGATTCCTGTGAAGATCACGAAAATCTGGAAATCTCTGAAAGCCTTGCTATTCCTAATGCTGCACCATCAGAAGATGAGAATTTTGCTACTGTAATCCAAGAATTCGATCAAATGAGTGACGAGAATGAGGTCGTACTGGTAGAAGAACCAACTTCAAAGGCAAGCCTTGGAGAAACAGTTCTAGAGACACAAATGGATAGAGATGAAGATACTTGTGCAGATACAGATGACAAGATTAGTGAAGAATCTGATTCCAGTAATTCTGATGGTGCCGAGAAGTCCATATATTTAAAGCTCCAACAGATTGGACCCACTCCAGCAGCTCTTGCCATTGCTTCCTCCATACTTTCCCTGATTTTGGCATATGCAATTTCCATTTATTCTGCAAGGAAAGCAAGAAGAACTTCTCATAAACGCTCAAATCCTGTCGTTGAACCACCACAGCAGTCTAACAAAGCGGAGATACTCACAGCTGTGATTCCAAATGTCGAAATAGCACATGTTGAGGATGGTGTTGATGGGAAAAGAGAATCTATTGCTGCAAAGGTTTCTTCATCGTCGTTCTATCCTATTCAAGAAACATCCAAGGACCACCCCAAGTTGTTCCCCCAAATTGAAATCTCCCCTAGAGTCGAAATGGCCACTCAAGACACCATACAACTTCACAACGTTTATTCTATAGAAGCTTCATCTTTGGCTCGCTCAGTGAGGGATTCATCGGTAGAGCTTAGCCACACCAAATCGCTCGGGGTTGAGCTTCTTGGAGAACTTGTTATAGGAGAAGTGAGCAGCTCCCTAAGAACTCATGCCAGGAAAACCAGGCTGCCTGAAACAGAAGAGAGTAGTAGCAATTCCTTCTCTCATGTCAGTGGCTCAAGACTTCCTCCATTGCAGCCATCTGCTTTCTTGGACTCTCAAACCTCTGAATCCTCCTCATATGGAAGATTTACCACTGAAAAGAAGCTAGTCAAGAAAGAGGTAAATTTCATGTCTGAAGTATACATACTTTCATCCCAATTTTCATTACTTAATTTCGATTTTGGCCACAGGGAGGCAAAGATGGAGAGGCCAAGAAGGTAATCACAACTCCAGTAAGGCGATCCAGCAGAATTCGAAGCCGAGTCATGTCTCCATGAAAATCAATCAATCTTAGTGAATTGTATTTGTTTCTTTAGGGAAACAGCAATCTGTTGTTTCATAAGCTAGCTTTCTTCATTCTTCTTAGAAAACTTGTTGATCTGTTCTGATCTAATGTAATGGATAATTCTCTAATCTTTAGTTTAATTTCCCTACTTCTCTTTTGTTCATTTCTGGAGATTTTACTGGTAATTGGCAGCTATCATCATATATGCTCAAAAGAGAATAACCCCATGCTCATAGAACATTAAACAAATCAAATTAAACTCTTCCATATGTTGTTATAGAAGTAACAAAATTCAATAACTATAAACATCTCTCTCTCTCTCTCTCTCTCTCTCTCTCTCTCACTATATGTAAGAAAATTAATAAGACCCTTGTTTCTCTCTCTATGAAGAACAACAAAGTTTAGCATCCTAGGTGGTTCTCCTGCACAGGAATGAGAGGGGGTCTAGTGCTCCTGCTGGTGAAGCTCCCTCTTCTAGTTTGAGAAGATGAAAATGAGATCTTGGATGAGGGTTTCTTTGTGATAATTGGCTTAGGAGAAGTGTATGATTTGTAGGCATCCAACCCAGCCCCATAGCTCTTGCAAGCCTTCATTTTTCTCTTGAATGGTGTTTCTTTCTTTGCAAGCTCTTCTATGCTGCTCACCCTTGACAAAGATGTGAAAGATTCTGATTTCCCATTATAGAATTTAGACAGCCCCCTCCTGGAATAACACAAATCAAGATTAAGGAACAATAATTTGATAGATCTAAGAATATATATCATCTAAGAATTCAGTATATTGTGAGGACTTACTTGATGGGTAATTGGGACATGAGAGATGAGAGGTCATACAAGGATCCATTGAAGGAAGGAGGTGAAGATGAAGAAGATGCATCATCTGTGGTGTCCAGAGAACATATTGTTGATGATGATGATGATGATGATAATGATGAGGAATTCTCTCCTATGAATGATGATGAAGTGGATGATGATGATGCATCATCTTCTTCTTCCTGGTGATTCTTGAAACCATTATTATTATTATTATTCCCATACAGAAACCACTGATCTTGAATCAACTGAGTCTTGCCTTCTCCCATTGCAGATGATCTGAGCTTTCTGGGATTTGATCCAACTGCGAAATTAATTAAGAAGAAACCTTTGTAACAACCACCTTATAATAATCGCCCGGGTATGGTCCTCCGATCCTGATCAAGAAGCTTCCTTTATCAAATACTATGAAACATGCACATGAAGATGAACCTATTCCTAGGAGGCATATTTATATGGCCAGAAGATAGCGTGTGGATTGGTTCAAGTTGCTTTTGGGACAATGAAATCTTATCACATGTTGCCACACCAAAATCCTGTGCTACCATGGATGATCTGGGACCACCAAATATTTATTTACAAAACCATACCTTTTACTTCTTTTTCTTTTTTTTTTTTTAGTGACCAGGAAATTAAAACCTGAATTCACTATCTAAAAATATGTATTAAGTAAACTCCAATCGCTGAGGATCACAAAAAAAAAAAAAAAGAATTAGTCTAGCTTACTCATAGCTAATTGACTCAATCAAAGGCTAATAAACATCTCTCGATAAGTCAAACTTATAATAATCTTATTATTATCAGTCAATCACTCTACTAACTTGGTTGAGATTGCTCTATCATACTTTTACTTATACTCCATATATGCATGAGGATTTGGGTAGGTAACAATGTAACATTGCACAACATAATTTACTTCCGCTTTTAATAACCTATTTACATTGATATAGTCACTGTTGTAGAATGCGCTATGAACTAGTCGGGCACCTAACGCCCAAGTAGACAAGTAATAATAATAGGAAAAATACAGTAGTGTAAACATTGCACATTAAAAAAACACTCGGTCGAGTTGACCAACTCAGAAGCCGAGCTTGGCTGACTTTGGCACCGAATTAACCAACTCGGGTGCCTAGACAACCTAGTAGGCTGACCAATCAACCAACCGACTAATGTTCGCCTACGAGTAAAATTCCATCTACCTAAAGGCGCTAAACGCTTAAGTCAATTTTTACAACAGTGAATATAACACGATGATGTTAATTGTTAAATGTAGTATAATATCATTTTTTTAAAAATAAAAAAACATTACATAACATAATCTATTTAGCTTTACAATCTCAAACATTTATACGGAGTAATATTTAGTGGTAATATTTCTGAAAAAGAAAATTATTGGTGAACGTGGCAAGTAGGGAAAGAGGTAGCACGCAAGCAAGATAAGTGAAGAGGGTGAGAATAAAGTGGGGCCCGGATTATGATAAATTAGAAGTATATTAAATGTGTATGTATATCTGTATAGGTTTGGTTATTGCCTTATCTACAGATTCGACATTATCTGCTGCTTCGGAGATCCTATGGTTCACAATCAATGATTGACTAGTTGGAATTTTAAGGATAAGCTCTATATGTCGGAGCCATCCAAATCCTCGTCACCACCAGACATAATAATACATATATTTCTTTTTTTTTTCTTTTCATTTTTATCAAATTATTATGTGCAACAAAACATTATTCTATTCTCATTATTATATCAAGTTTCTATCATGTTAGACCAGTGGATGAGCCACACCCCACTGCTCCCATGGTGCAGTGAAAGTGTGACACAACATAATTATGGGAATTTAAAAAAAAAAAAAAAATCCCAAAAATAATATTTTCTTTTTAAAAAAATTAAAATAATAATTAGATTAGTTAGGGATAACTGGCACATTATATTTTACCATATTACCATATACAATTTAAATAATTTTTATTTAGTCGCGCCGATCAGCACAATAAACATTCAATATATATACATGTTCTTGCAACTTGTAAAAGTGGTGAGTGCTATCATAAGAGCTGGTTATTTAATGTTGTTAAACGGATCGACGGATGTTCTCAATATAATACTAAAATTGAAAATTGTTCACTTTTTAAATATATGTTATGCAAATTATTTATTACATGACCATAATTTCAATTCTAAAATGATTCATAATTCAATTGTGAAAAATATTTTTTTTGAAAAAAGAAACTATTTTTAAAGAATAATATTATATTATCAAGAAATTTCAAAAAAAAAATGATTTAGTTTGTGTATCCTCACCTCCATTCAACACTTTTTTTTTTACTATAATGTTAAATGTCTTGTATCATATTTTTGAAAAAAAAAAAAAACATACTCAAATATAATTATATCTTTAAATTATACCTTAAATAATTGTGTAAAATAATATGTGACCATCTAACGTGTCATTAAGATACATTATTATAATATAAAAGTAGCCACTCATTTAGTGGGTCAATTAGGTTTTCTGTTTCCCCCTTAATTGTATTGTATCTAGAAGTTGAAGATAATATTTTTAAAATTATATTATATGTAGAAGTTGGGGATAACTTTGAAAGCTTAAGTGGATTGACTAAACACATCAACTAACATGATAGGCTAATAGTAATCCTACATGCTAATTGTTGGTTTGCCAACAGGCCTATTATATTCTTGGCATAAATCACTTGACCAACCATACCCTCATCTCTTTCTTTTTATTAGGTAAATTGTAACAATTCAATGATTTAATTATTTTGTCAGAGTAGTAATTAATTGTAATCAATCTTGAAAAGATCACTATTCAAATACTAATGTACGTAATATCGCATTTGTCATATATTTGGGATGGTATTTAAAGATCATCAAATTTAATACATTAAGATTATCTACACATCAGTAATGAATGTGATTCAAAAGTAATCAAATGAGTGGAGCATAATTCTTGTATCTAATATCACACATTGTCTTTCATCCCTTGTGTGGTTTGTACTTACAGCATCCACACCAGTGCACTTTGCATGGTTTTTGGAACAGTAACAAATTCATATGTTGGTTTTTGGCGGATGAGAAGCATAATTTTTTACCAATTTGTTCTCCTGCAAAACAAGATTTTTTTGCAAGATTGAAGAAAAAAAACACCGGAATAGCACGTGTAGAGCGCACTAGTGGTCACTCTGACTAGTAAACCGTTGCTTTAATTTCCTTTTTTTTTTTTTTTAAATTGTCTGATTCTTTTTTTTTTCTTTTTTTTTTCTCTTCCATTATTCTCCCTCAAGAACTGTGTAAAAATTCAACAGATGTGAATGCTCTTATAACACAAGAATAAAGTTTACCTAATACAGTAGTGCATACCATCGGATAATTATTAGAAGGTATATTAGTGAATTGTCAATAAGATGATATTATGGTAGAGCTACACTTTTGAATGCAATAATTTTAATTTTTCTGAGATATAAATATGCTATCATTCATGCATGTAATTATGCATAACACATAAAATATCATCATCATAATAATAATAATAATAATAATAATAATAATAATAATAATAATAATATATTATTATTATTATTATTATTATTATTATTATTATTAAATGAAGCATTTACTTATCAATATCATATCATAGAAATCATGACTCACAAAAAGAAAAAAAAGATTAGCTAATAAGAGTTGGTCAAAAAAGAATTTAAAAATAAAAGGAACAATCAATAAAAGTCTACCAAATATAAAATGGATAGGATAAGGATTATATTCCATTCTAAAATGGTGCAGCCTGCCTGCCTGCCTTCCTCAACTACCTTTTCCATGGAACACACCAACAAGCATGCCTCCTTTTTTTCGTTTTCTTGACAATTTGTACAATCTTAATTATATGCCGTGTTGGACATAAATAACCATATTGTCATCATAAAATAATGATGGAAAAGTAACAATATAATTTTTGGGTTGAGGGTGTGTAATAGCTTGAAAAATTCTATGTAATAAGTTTCACACTCTGGGAGGGTATTGAAAATAATCAAACTCGTGATATTCAAGTGCGAGAATCATATTTTACTATACTCACTCGATCACCTCTTTTGAGTCATAACAATATAATTTTATTATACTGCTACATTTTATATACAGTAATTAATACAAATGTATGTTGTTAAAAGTTAAATTAGTGTTCTTAATTGAAACTATATATAATAGTAGTTTTTAAAGTAATGTTTAATTATATATACATGTATGATTGAACTTAGTAATTTGAAATAATTGGTAAACAAATTACTTATGTAACTGTAAGATCGAAGGATGAAGATGGTATGTCACACATTATTTTCTCTACTATCACATTTTATTGGTGTGAAAATGGTAACGAGTAATTCATGCTTCCTAGTCAAAGATTTAAAGGGTCATCAATCAACGAAGTCACCATAACTAGTAGGCCAAATTGTATGTGCCTTCACCCTTTTCCACTCTGGCTATTCTTAGTACAAATATAAATATTACTAGTTTTATACGCATATCGCGATTGATTTAATGCGCAATGCTTATATAAATTAGTAATTTAAAGTACATCAATGCAAAATTCTATACGAGATGTTCATTATAGTTGACATTAAAATTAATTTTTAATTAGTACTTTTTAAAAAATAATTATCTAAATACTTATTGTAGTTGGTATGACATTAAGTAGTAGATATTACTTTTGGTTGAAAAGTTTTGTTAATTCACTTTTGGATAGATTTATCATTGTCTTCGCCTTCATTGCTTATCTGTTTCGTTTTTGTTGGCAGTGTCTCATGTGCAATTGAGTTTCTGGTGCTAGTTTGCAAAAAGAACATATTTGATCTAATTAGTTTTGTTACATTAAATAAGTAAATGCATGGAATCCCTAGCTAAGTTGATTCCTTTATACCAATATTTATAAAATTGGCCTTGTCAATTTTTAACCGTTGATCATCCTAAATTGATAGATCAAATTAGTCTACACATATCACGAGAAACCTAGTTCACATTTGGTCATGATTATATATATATATATATATATATATATACACACACACACACACGTATATATTCAAATAAGAACCCATCCTTAGTACTAAAAAAAAAAAAAAAAAAAAACATCCTTAGTACACATATCGCTGCAACGCTGCCGGACTGCATTTCGTGACTAGTCTAGCCATTCCGTCGGTCTCATTATTCCTAATGTGACAATAACTCCTAGACAGTCTAGGTTTTATATTCTATACGACTCCTAACCCAAAATATGCATTAATAGACCCCATGTATACATGGAGAAAGACAAGCAATATTCAACAATACAATATCCATATTATTTCTATTTTCTCTATATTTTCATATACTCGTTATTTTAACGATTGTGTTGGTCAACTGTTGACTACCCAAAAGTCATAAAACCAACAATATCAATTAAATTTTTCTAGTTAATTTCAACATACCACTCAAACAGTTGAGCTATGTTCCAATTTCATGGATACACTCATATATTTTAATATAATCAATTTTTCATTCACTCATTATCTGTTTTGAATGCATAATATATCAAATTTAACCTTCCAAGAGAATTCAAACCCATTTTACTTCAATACAAATTGAAAGTGAATCTCACAGACACACACACAAATCACTCTTACTAATTTATTGAGTCAAATTTCATTGGCCAAACATTATCCAAGTATTGAGTCAAACTAGAGGTAGAAATCATTGGACCATGTTTCATGCTTGAACCAGTCTGCAAATTAAAATATCACTCCGTATGACCGTATGCCTACAAAATTGGTCAAACTATTATGAACCACAATTTTGCCCGAAGAAACAAATTAAATAAACCAGCTTCTAGACTTTTCAAAAAAAATTAATTTATTTTTCTTATAATAAAGTCACAAGCTTTTAGTGCAATTTGTCTCTCTTGTGTAATTTACAAAATATTATACAAGAGCATATTTTATCCAATGCACACATTAAATAGTAATGGTGTGTTTCTCTAATAAAAAAAAATGTTTCCTCTCATCAGCAATTGGATTAAAAGCTCTACTATATATTAACAAAAAAAAAAAAAAAAAAAAAAAAAAAAAAGGTGTTTAAGTGTTGAAATATCTTATATTAAAAAAAATTAGAAATGTGAATATATGTCAAGAATGCTTGTGGCTCAGAAATGATTCCCCAACGCATGCACAATATTTAAATGAATATAGAATTAGAGAAAATAAAGTTTTAAATTTTGTTAAATAAAATGAATGAATTGACGATATAACGTGTGAGAATGCAACTGGATTGGGCTGCCCGACAGGGGACATTATTAATTGCATTAACTAAGTCAACATTTGAAACTATTGTATTTATGTTCAACATTCTAGGTGAGAAGAGATGGATCAGTTCACACATTGTATTAAGATCGGCGATCGCAGCAAATTATAAACAAAAATCACACAACTTTTACATTAATAATTTTTTTTTTTTCTTTGTGTGTATTACTTCGTTGCAACAAAATACACTCTACTAGCCCCACAATCCACGTACAATCATTATACATTGCACCACGGCGTGCGCAGCACTGTGCACTCCGCGCCTCTTAAAACGACGTCGTTTTGGGAGGCGCGGAAGGGAGTTGACGTAATTATGTGTATTTGTTTATACCATTATATGTATTTGTTTATACAAGTATGTGTATTTTTTATATAGTTATGTGTATTTGTTTATACTGTTATGTAAAACGACGTCATTTTGCATCAGGGCGCACAATGCAATACGCGCTCTGGTGCACGATATAAATTGCCATCCACGTATGCCTGCGGGCCAACATAGTGCGATTCGGCAAATTATATCATGCACCGCGTGTCAGACACTACAGTGTGTCTAAACCGACACTGTCAAAACGACGACGTTTTATGTAATGAAAAGAAACAAAATCTTCGCAAAAAATAACTTTGTTCTTCAGTTTCATTTTGTACACACTACAATTTCAGTTCAACACAATTACAGTTTCATTTCAATATAATTACAGTTTCATTCAATATTTATACACTCAAATATGTGAAAATGTTATTTAATTTTATTTTATACACTATAATTTCATTAAAACACAACTACATGATCATTTCAATATAATTACAGCTTCATTGTACAATATACACTCAAATATGTGAAATGTTATTCAGTTTCATTTTATATATACTCTAGTTTCATTTCACCACAACTACAGTATCATTTTGATATAACTGTAGTTTCATTTGATAATATAAAAATAATACGTGAAACAGTGTCGATTTAGACACACTGTAGTATCTGACGCGCGGTGCATGATTGATCATGCCCTGTGGTGCATGATATAACAACCGGTGCGATTCAAGTTGGGCTGAGCTGAAATGCGGCCCATTATTTGATGGATTACAGATCCATTTTGTTGAATTGGGCTATATGGACCTAATCGTGGACCATCCGCAATGCATATGGGTCACAAAATCTACAGAAGTGGACCGCAGTTCACAATGTATTGTAGTCCAAGCATCAAAACGACGTCGTTTTGTTTAATGAAAAGAAACGACACTCGTTTCGCATCGTTCCGCAAAAAGAAACTTTGTTATTCAGTTTCATCTTGTATACATTGCAGTTTCATTTCAATAGAACTACAGTATCATTTTGATATAACTACAGTTTCATTGGACAATATACACTCAAATATGTGAAATTGTTATTCAGTTTCATTTTGTATACACTGCAGTTTTATTTCAACATAACTACACTTTCAGTTCAATTCAATTGCAGTTTCATTTGATAATATAAAAATAATACGTGATGCAATGTCAATTTAGATACACTGTAGTTTCATTTGGTAATTAACACACAAAAAATACACACTCCGTTAAACTATAAAGGCTACCGTTTCTTTACTTAAAGAAACGGTGTCCTTTTTGGATCATGATCCACAAAGCTTTGTGAACCGCGGTTCACAGTATAATTACTGTATTTCTATTTGTCAACCTAATTCCATGGCCTCTGCTTTTGGTTTTACTTATTGATAATGGCAATTTATATCGTGGACCATTAAAACAACGTTGTTTTAATCTTTAGAATTTAATAGTTTCTCAATTTTTTCGTTTCTTATGTTTTATTTTTTGAATGCTACTGACTCTATTACATTGTAGTATCTAGTCAAACATACAATTAATAATATATTTCAGGTACAAAATTCATTTTTAAAATGTAGAATTTCATAACACAAGATACAATAACTCACAACGCAAGACACATACACATTATATATTTACTTATTTTCAAATCTGATTTAGGTAGATAACTTATGTTTTATAGGCACAGGATTTCACACGACACACAATATGATTTAGGTAAATTACTTATTTTCAAATCTGGTTTAGGTAAACTCATAATATAAGACACACAATATGTAGTGTGCTACACAACTACTAATCTATTCTAGATACAAAATTCATATTCTTAAGGTACAAGAATTCATAACACAAAACAAAAACCCACAACACAAGACACATACACATGTTATATATTTGTTTATTTTCAAATTAAATATGATTTAGGTAGAAAATTTATGTTTTATAGGCACAAAATTTCACAATACGGGATAAAAATTCATAACATAAGACGCATAATATATTGTGTGTTACACTGCTACTAATTTGTTTCAAGTATAGAATTGATACTTTTAATGTATGTACAAATTTTTATAACACACGACATAAAACTCACAACACATGACACATACTTTATAGTTTAAAAAGTGTAATATGAATTGAACAACCAGACGGTCACCATCAAAAGTAAAAAGTTGATGATCCATTATATTAATGAGAGAAAAGGGTCAAATAGACCCCTAAACATTACCCTAAAGGTCAATTAGCCCCCTAAACTTTAAAAAATGTCAATTAAACACTCAAACATGCTAAATTTGGTCAATGAAGCCCAAAAATCGGTAAATGACCTGTTTTTACCGGTCATTTTAATTCCGGCGACGAAATCCGGCCACCGGTGACGAATTCCGGCCACCGGCGAATTTTTCCGGCGGCCGACGAATTAATTTTCTGGCCGTCCGGTCGTCTTCCACCGGAGAAGACGACCGGACGGCTGCCTTCTCCAATGGAGAAGGCGGCAGGCGGCCGTCTGCCGCCTTCTCCAGTGGAGAAGACGACCAGATCTGGTCGTCTTCTCCATTGGAGAAGATGACCAGATCTGGTCATCTTCTCCAATGGAGAAGACGACCAGACGGACGTCTTCTCCATTGGAGAAGACGACCAGATCTGGTCGTCTTCTCCACTGGAGAAGGCTGGAGAAGGCGGCCGTCCGGTCGTCTTCTCCGGTGGAAGACGACCGGACGGCCGGAAAATTAATTCGCCGGCCGCCGGAAAAATTCGCCGGTGGCCGGATTTCGTCGCCGGAATTAAAATGACTGGTAAAAACAGGTCATTTACCAGTTTTTGGGCTTCATTGACCAAATTTAGCATGTTTGAGTGTTTAATTGACCTTTTATAAAGTTTAGGGGGCTAATTGACCTTTAGGGTAATGTTTAGGGGTCTATTTGACCCTTTTCTCTATTAATGATGGTGTTAAAGGACAAATTTGTTAAAAAAAAAATTATAACATTAGCTTTTATACTATCAAAGGTTTACCATTTATCAGTTGTCATTTGTAATGCATTGATCTTTGATCTACTTAAGTAATACAGTTATTTGCTTAAAAAAAAAAAAAGTATTTATATTTGTGCTCCCATGATAATTAGGTCAGTTCATTTATTATTCCTAACTATTATTTTATCATATTTAATGCCCGATTTTTTCATCACATTTTATCTTTTTTAATAAAAAAAATTGCAGAAACAATCAGAATATGTCACGTGTTCGATTTAAAATCACGAACAATTTGAATTTTTATACAATTTTGAACCGAAAATAATGTACTAAACATATTTATTAATTGTATTTCAAGCATTTATCAATTAACTAATCGTAATATACTTTATATTCAGTCATTTAATTTAATGAAAGAGAGAGAGAAAGAAACCATACTCCACTTTAATTCTTTAATTTCTACCAACTAATAAATTAAAATGAATTAGGAGATATTTGACAATTAGATGTTAATTGATAGTTAATATATAGTTGATTGTGTCGGTGAATAATTTCCAGTTGATTGTATAAGTTGCTTTGATAAACTAGTATTATTAGCGATTTGTATAAACGTATTTAGTAAATTAGTTGTTTAGTATTAGCGAGTAACATCTAATATGACTTTAAACAACATGAAATACTATTTTATATATTGAGTTATTCTTAAATTATTTTTAATTATTTTTTGATTAATAATATTATTTCTAAATTAAAAATGTATATTTGAATAAAATTTAGTATGTTTGTTAGTCTTTAAATTGTAGTAATATTTTTTTAATCATTGACTGTGAGATTAATAGTAACACCTTAACTTATTGATGATAATATATATCTTCACACATTTCACCAAACTTCATCTTTTTTTACAAGTTAAGTGAGAACATTCAGAATAAAATTTGATTAGACAATCATGATCTTTCAACTTTCAAAATGTAGTCAGTACCATGGTCCTCATAAAAGAAGAACGATTGATTAAAATTTGATAATTATATTGAAGGATCATTTCGATGATTAACTTGGATTACGAATGTTAATAATTTGAAAGTCGAAGAGCATATTTGGTCAATTTATTGAAAATTTAGGACTAAACGTGACAAAAATTATTATATTCTGAGAACTCCAGATGGTATGAACTTTGATCTTATTATTATTATTATTATTATTATTATTATTATTATTATTATTATTATTATTATTATTATGTACTACAGTATTATATTATACGTACATACTTTTATTTTACTTACTACATTCTTATGTGTTGATCATTTGTGACTTTTCTATGTAAAACTTTAATTTGTTTTTTCTGTTTCTGCAGGCGGCAGGCCGGAAGACTTGTCGAGAATATAATATATATATTTGGGAGAAGAGAATATATATTTTTGAAGCTACAATTATTACGTAGTATTTTTTTGGAAAACATTATAATATTTTAATTTCATTTTACATGCATGCTACCGACTCAGCCAGTTGGTACTTTAGCTTATGTATTTATTTCAGCTTTTGTTAATAACGTACGAAACAATATAATGTTGTGCAATGTATTGTCGCCAAAGATAAGATAAATTAATAGTCGTCATATCCCATTAAATATAGATTACCAAAGATATGCTCATTATTACAGGTATGGCGAGCACATGGCCCTATTATATATTTAAGTATGATAAATATTTTTTTTTTTAAATATATGTGGTATTTCATTAGAAATAGGCTGAAATAATATTAAATGGGAAAAGATCCCAGTACATAGCAGCAGGTTGCTGATAAGCCGTAGTAGCTAAAGCATAAGCTAAATAATTGTCTAATCTAGAAATAAAATTAAACGAACAAGACTGAAATAAAGATGCAGCTTGTCTGCAGCTGTCAATGGCATAGCCAACGTAAGAGCGAAACGCAACGGATGGTGTAGTAAGATAGCGTTGTAGTGTCAAACAATCTGTATATACCTCGATATTTTGTTCTCCCCGATCCTTTAACCATGATAAATTAAAGCTTCCTTGCATGCCAACGCCTCGGCCATAAGCGGTGAGAAGCAATTTGGGAGTGGTGCACTGTAGGCCGAGACGTATCCTCCATTCACATCGAGCAGAATTGCCCCAACTGTGGCCTTGCCCGTTTCGTGTAGATAGCAAGCGTCGACTTGACAAATCCTTAGTGTCGGTGCATGTGGTTCGGCAGTATGTGCGTCGGCCTCTTATTGCAACGGTGATGTTGCGGCTGGCAGAGGAATAATTCGGGCAGCAGGAGTCGGATGCACCTGTCTCCATGCATGCTTGGCAGCAACGGCGGCTTTGAGCAAGGATATTGGTCGTGGTAGGCATGCCTCCCAAACCGCCCTATTTCGTGCTCTCCAAATATTGTATAGAATTGACGCTGCATATAATACCCTATCAGAGTCTAAAACATTTAGGAGTTCACCAAACCAAACATGAAAAATATTTGTGACAATATTGGGAATTGTAAGGTTGGATTGTTCCCAAATGTTTTTTGCAAATTCACACAACACTAAGGCATGCATTGAATCTTCTTGTGATATTCCACACATGGCACAACATGGATCCACATCCACTCTCTTTATAAGCAAATTAGTAGTGGTAGGCAAGATATCACAAATGGCTCTCCAAAGAAACATTCTCCATTTTGGGGGGATTTTGAGTCCCATTATCACTCTCATAATCTCCAACTATTAGCCTGTATCCACTTTTTACAGAATACATTCATCTCGGGTCTCCATGCCAATACTAGGTATCATTATAATCCGGGGAAACAGGTATTTTCAGAATATTTGCCACATCAATAGGTTGAAATTAATCCGTTAGAATTGAATGATCCCATGTACCAGTTTGTTGATCAATCAATCCCACCACTTTGGCTCCCTGTAATTGTGTTGGCATTTCTGTTTATACCATGGGGTCCTGATCATCCTGTAACCAGGGGTGAGTCCATATGAGTGTAGACTCCCCGTTTCTAATTCTACGCCTTACCCCACTACAAACTATACTCTAGGCTGCCATAATACTCCGCCAACAGAAACTGGGATTATTCCCTACCTATGCATCAAAAAATGATCCCTTGGCAAAATAGCGGGCCTTATAGACACGAGCCACTAGGGATTCAGGTTTAGTAAGCATTCGTCATGCCTGTTTCCCTAACATAGCTAGATTAAAAGCACGCAAGTCTTTAAAATCCAATCCTCCATATTTCTTAGGGATACACAACTTATCCCATGCCTTCCAATGTATTCGTCTGTCAGTTCCAGAGTCCCACCAGTATCGATTCATAGTTCTCTCAATTGCCGTGCGCACTGATATTGGCAGTAGGAAGACACTCATTGAAAAGGTAGGCATAGATTGTGCTACACTTTTCAATAAAATCTCCTTACTCGCTTGTGACATCAGCTTCTTGTTCCACGATCCAATCCTTTGGCGGATTTTATCCTTAATATATGCGAAAGCTGCCTTCTTGTTCCTTCCAACAAAAGAGGGAAGTCCCAAGTATTTGCCCAAATTCGGAGCCTGCACCACTCCCAAAACCTGAACCACACTTTCCCTGTCTGCATTACTTGTATTTCTGCTATAACATATGCTTGACTTGTGGTAATTAACCACTTGCTCAGATAGATCCTCGTAAACTGATAGGCATCTCTTTATCTCATTTGTCTCCTCCACATTAGCCTTAAAAAATAAAAGACTATCATCCGCAAAAAATAAATGAGAGATTGGGGGAGCACCTCTTGCTACTCTGCATCCATGAATTGACCCTGCACTGTGTGCCTGTTGCAATAATAGGGAAAGACCCTCTGCACAAATAATAAATAGATATGAGGACAAAGGATCTCCCTGCCTTAAACCACGTGTGGGTACAATAGGGTCACTTCGAGAGCCATTCACCAAAACATTATAAGAAACTGTGGTTACACACTTCATAATCAATTCCACCCATCCACCATGAAACCCCAGAGCCAACATCATGTTACGAAGGAAAGACCACTCCATACGGTCATATGTTTTTGCCATGTCTAGTTTGAGAGCACTCTATCCCCCCACTCCACACTGTTTTCTGTTCAAAAGATGCCCCACTTCTACAGCTAATAAAATATTATCAGTTATCAGCCTATCTGGGATAAAGGCACTCTGTGACTCCAATATTATTTCCTCCTTTAGCGGCTTCATTCTATTGGATATCATTTTAGCCATAATTCTATAAACCACATTACTGAGAGCTATAGGGCGCAAGTCAATCACCAATTCAGGGGTATTCTTCTTAGGGATCAAAACAACATCTGTATCATTCAAACCAGGCGGAAAATCACGAGATTCAAGGGAATCTACTACAAAACTCGCAACATCCCCACTACCACATCCCAAAAATGCTGATAGAAATCCGGATTCATTCCATCCGGCCTCAGTGCTTTGTCAGGAAACATTGAAAACAGTGCAGCTTTAACTTCCTCTAGAACAAAAAGCCGTAGTAATGACTCATTTTGTTTCTGAGAGACCCGCGGTATAATCCCCTCAAAGAAACCCTCCCTAGGTCCCGGATTTCCAGAGCAGAAAATATTATTGAAATAATCCAAAATAACATTTTTCATAGGCTCCCCTTCCACCCAATTCCCAGTATCATTCATTAGTTTAGATATAGTATTCTTCTTCTTACGATGAGAGGCATACCTGTGAAAGAATTTTGTATTGGCATCGGCCTCCTTAAGCCAGTGTTGCTTGGCTCTCTGTCTCCAGTAGGCATCCTCCTGGGCCTCAGTGCGGCTTAGTAGCTGTTCTAAGCGCTGAAACTCTGCAAGCGAGGCCGGGTCAGTACACTCCCTCAAACGTTGTTGATCCTTTCTCAGTTCCATAATCTGCTTCCCATACTTGCGGTACCGATCTCCACCTCATCGTGTTAATCGGTTCCCACAGTACTCAATACAACTCTGCAATCCTTGTCCCCTTCCCTCCTGCCACGACTGCTCCACCACACCTCTACATCCCTCATCATATAACCAGGTCATCTCAAATCGAAATCCCCTTCTTCCAGCTCTACTTGTCCCTAAGGATTCATGGATTCCCAGAAAAAGAGCCGAATGATCAGACTTTCGGGTTCTTAAATTCGTGACCTTGGCTCTCAGCACCATGTTGCGCCACTCGTTCGTTACTAGGACCTTGTCGACTCTCTCCGCAATCCAATTGACTGTTCCATTTCCCTTCTCCCAAGTATACGGATAACCATCCATTTGCAATTGGGCCAGACCACAATCCCCAATAACATCCCCAAACTCGCAAAGGAGGCTATTTGGATGCGGATTTCCCCCTCTCTTCTCATACTGAAACAGCAAGTCATTGAAATCCCCCACAACAATCCATGAGAGATTTGATCCGACCGCTAAGGTCCTCAAGAGTTCCCAATACTCAGTACGCCTGGTACGCTCCGAGAAACCATAATAACACGTCATTCGCCAGCCTGGAAAATCGGTGATAGTTACTTCAATATCAACATAATTCTTTGAGTAACTGAGGAGTCTTGCCGTATTATTCTTCCTCCAAAACAACGCTAAACCACCACTCAAACCACTGTTATCAACATAGAATAATCCTTCAAAACCAATTGTGACACGAATTCGCTCAGCGTGATCTCGTCCCACTTTAGTCTCCATTAGAAATAAAAAGTCGGGTTGCTTACGGGACACCATGTCCACAACTTCACGAATTGTTTGTGGATTACCCAAGCACCGTAGTTCCAGCTCAATGTACTCATTGGGTCGGGCGGGTTTGGGATCCAGAGCCCGCCATATACAAGTTTTTTGAACTTTCCAACATCGTCACATCACCATTACCACCCTCCTGCCTACCTCCTCCCCTCCCCTCCCCCTCACGGCGGCGTTTTGCTACCGCAGCCACCACCTCCCCGGCCTCCCGTGCCACGACCGTCCTCGGGTCAACATAGTCCGCCGGCTGTTTCGCCTGTTGCCTTGCAGCCGGATCCCCCTTTGATTTTCCACCTAGCGGAATCAGCCAGGGGTCGCCTATTGCACGCGGCCCCCGACTCCCTCCCACACGAAAATCCGTAGAGTACGAAAATTGTTTTACCGGTATTGCCGCATTCCTAGCCCTTAGGCAGAACTTGTAAGAGTGACGCAACATACCGCAAAAAAAAAAAAAAAAAAAAAAACACGAAACATGTGTAGCCTTTCATACATAAAATTGACCCAGCAAGTAGTCTTGTCCTGCTTAAGCAGCTTCATTCTTTGCTTAATCGGTTTGTCTATTGGTATTGAAACCCGAATACGGTAGAAGGTCAACCATGGTGCCCCAATGAACCGTTCATCCAATTTAACGAAAGTACCAATAAAATCTCCAATTTGCTCAAGAATCGATACAGACGTATAACCCATGGGTAGATCATGCAACTGAACCCATAAATCGATCGTGTCAAGCACCACATCAACCGGGAGCACCCCATCCGGAACCCTTTTACATACCAACGTATGATTATCAAACGACCACGGGCCCTCCTCCAGCACATACTGCACATCTGTCTCATGGTATAACACAAAGAGAAACAGGTTCGGTTGGATTTCCGAAACTTGAACCCCCCGTATCAGTTGCCAAACAGAGGCCATGACTTGCCGTATATACTCCGCCTTAATGAGCTTATTGGTTAAGAACCTACCAACAATTCCCCATGTCTGTTCGGCGTCCGCATGTTGTTCGTCGGCTGCCCCTCCATCTGGATCAAAAATACGATCCTCCTCATCGTTAAGGGCTATATCAGCCCATCTTTCGGTTAGCGCTGCAACACCTTCTACCGTAGCCGATGTTGCCATGTTGTTCTATTGGAGCAGTCGATGCAATAACCGGTGAGTAACGCCGAAAAAAGGGCAGAAAACGCATGTGAATGACCTAGAAAACCCTAGGGGTGGAGAGAACTCTAGCAAACCCTAGAGAGCGAAAATTATGATAAATATTTAATTAAGTTAAATATTATATAGCTTTAGCAACCACACTCGGTCAGTATAAAAAACATATGCTAAAAATGAATTATATAATATATAAAATCAGAAAAGATACGATACGATTTTCTTAAATTTATTGAATTGAACATAACATCAATCACAACATTTGTAAATGATTTTAACCAGTCAAAAAAAACAAAGATGGTGTCCCCATAGGTTGATGATGGATGATGATATGCGAATGAGCGACTCTTTTTTCACAGTCGGAAAGTGTAAAAAACAAAATGGATAAAAATATATATGCCTCGAATTTATGATTGTCTTACTCTTGTGATCAATATTTTATTGGTCAAATCTTTCGCACATAATTTTTCTAATGCACAAGAACAGAGTTTATCCTTGTACACCCTTTAAATAATTTGATCATATCATGAAAAGCAAAAAGAATTTAAATTTGTCTTATAGGACTAGCATAGTGGTTGATCACCTGACTCAAAGTCACGGCAAGAGGTAATATGGTTGGGCTCCTTCTCTTGTGTGAATAGTGAAGTGGGAGACTGATTGAAAGACGGTTCATACGATTTAGATTTACATCTTCTAGTGACTTTTGATGTAGGAACTAGAGACTAGAATTAGTCTCATGTAAGTTGAAAATCTATGTAATAAAAAAAGGATCGGAAGTTCATTAGGGCAACCACAATAGTGGTTTTTGGGTAAGTTTTTTATGTTGTTAATCCTATGTGGAAGAGAGAGGAAGAGTTGAGAGAAGAAAAAAGAGTGTTGCGCTGGTGTTGGTTTTTTGTCTCTCATTGTGGGCCCTACTAAAATATATATATAATTGGTGCGCATTAAGTACACCAGCAGTACACGCGCCTAGTGGGCGCGCCAACTGGCGACCACCCTATTTGATTGCTTTTTCTTTTTCTTTTTTTCTTTTTTTTTTTCTTTTTTCCTTGCTTCCTCTTTCTTACTTGGATTCTACAAAATTGTGCAAGATATTGGACTATTGAAGATGCGCTTAGAGCAACCACACCAATGGTTTTTCACCTTTTTGATAAATTTTTGTCGGATTAAAAATTGAAAAGTAGTTTTTTGTTGATATGGAGCATGATTTTTATGGTAGATTTTACTACAGTAATAACATGCTTTTTGTGAACCCCATTAGAGAAAGAAAGAAAAAAAAATACTCTCTCCTTATGCGTGTTTGGCGCACAGCGCCTAATTGAGCGCGTGTTGTCTACGCTCCAGCTGGGCGCGTTAGGCCTGTCCCTTTTTTCTTTGAGATGTCAATTTTTGTTGTTTTTTTTTCTTTTTCCCTCTTCTTTGTTTATCCTAATGTCATTGTAAAAAATCCAATAAAATCTAAAATAAATGTGATTGCTCTTACGAGTTACGCCATATTGCTTCATCGAAAAAACGTGCTTTGGTTATAATTATTTGGAGTCGGACAATCGCAGTAGTCAAGTTCCACGTCATAAAAACACAATAGGATTGGACCGACTTTCGTTGATAATACAATTAATTAATTATTTATGGCATACGAACTGGTGCCTGCTCAAGAGCTCCTCCATGATTTAATCCATTCAACCAATGTAGTACATTGGATCCGGCAGCTTAAACGTCCGATCTCCGGCGTCCGCTCCGAGAAGATCACTCCACTGGTCTCCGATGTTCCCCACAATTTTATATCCGGCGTTCACCAGCTCCGTCCTCTTACCGGACTTGTACTCCACAGCTGACCCAGTATCATTCACTCCCCTACACAATAACACACATTTTTTAACCTCAATAAGTCATTCTTATGTATCCAAATCGAATTTGTAATTTTGTAGTTACCAAGTCAACAATCTAGTTAACTCAACTAGATTGACTTAGTTTGCATGGTTAATTATGGATCTTGTCCTCATAGTACTCGGTTTAACTCTTTTCTCGGAAGGTTAAATCTCCGCTAGACAGAGTATTTTGGAGGATGTAAATTGATTTCAATGGCTCAGACAAGATCAAATGTCAGTGTGCACAAAGGATCTGTCCACTTTGGACATAATCACCACAATGTTACTGACTAGTGATTACTGAACCAGTGAGTTAAACTCGGTTTAAGTCCATTGTATACATGGTATAATGAAAAGCAAATAAAATAAAATTGATGTTTTAATTTTGACTTACTTGAGGATTAGCTTTTCCCAGTTATAGTAACCAGCTTCCTGCAGATTAGCGATTCTAACTTCTCGGAATGCTTCTTTTGTTCCGGTTAGGAAAACGGGTTTAATCCCCAAAGAGAGTACCGTGTTATACAACCGGAGACTCGCCGGAATCGCCGGCGCCTTCCCCTCGCTCACCCATGCGTTAAACTTGGTATCGTTATAGGGTACAGCCCTGAAACACAACGTATTTATTATGAGCCATTAAACATGAATTGCATCATTAAATTAAACAAGAAAAATCCGTCATTACTATTGTGTACTGGGTTTGCTCATACAGACTCAAGTCAAGAAGGTCAATATTTAGGTCCCGTCATGGACAGAGCCAGAAATTCCGTTGAAGGGGGCGAAGAAATAGTAGAGACGGATTCATAATTTTTTTTCAATAAAACCGCGGCGAAACATTAAAACAAAAGAGATAATTTGAAAAAAAAAAATTACTTAAAAGAAATATATGTATAAATATTGTTGGACATAAGCAAAAAATAAAATCAATCGAAACTTTATAAAAATATTTATAACAAAATATGAAATATAATTAATTTGATAAAATAATTAGAATAAAAAAACATATTATAAATTACACATCTCATTATTAATATTAAAGAATGTTATATATGTATATTATATATATGTGTATGTGTGTGTGGAATATTTAAAACAAACTATTAAAAACGTAACTGTGTTAAAGCAAAAAAAACTGTTTAAAAACATAACTGTGTTAAAGCAAAAAAAATTGTTTAAAAACGTAACTGTGTTAAAGCAAAAAAAACTGTGAAAAGGTGGTTGTGCCAAGCCTCAAATCCTTGATCTTTAAGATAACCACAGACATGCTTTGCCAACTCATCTAGGTCACTTCTTGTTAATATTCTTCTGTTTGTTATACTAATACTAAAACTTGTACTATATATACATACAAAGGTTATATATGGGGCGGGGATGAGGTGAAGGGGGCAGCTACCCCTGCCTCCTTTGGCTCCGTCCTTGGTCCCGTTAAGAATCGTAACATTATAGTTATTAAGTCAACAGGTCTGATCAGTTTTACGTTAGAACGTTGTAGTTATGTCGGGATTGTTACGTACCCGAAAGCAACGTCGGAGCGAGCATAGTAAGGAATGTTAGAGAGGGTAGTCTCGTCGATGTCAAAGACCCAAATGTCGGTGCCGTCGCCGGAGAGAATGACGCCGTTGGCGTACTTGATGGCCTCCTCGGCGACGTACTCGCAGTCCTCCCTGTACTGCTGGCCGAGCATGTAGTGACCGACGTAGTTTTCACACTCGGCCGGGACAAGTTTCCAGTCACGGATATTGTTGGTCTCCACCGCGAGACGCCAGCTCAGGCAGTCAATCTGCGGGACGCGGTGGCCGGCGGACCCCGTCTGCGGCCGCAGGCGGTGGATTTCCACCACCTGCTTGATGTGCTTTGACTGCTCCGTGGGAGTAACTGCCCACGCCGTTACGGCGAGAAGAAAGAAGAGAGGAATGAGTTTGATCATTTTTTAGGTAGTGAAAGCCAAGGACAAGGAGAGATTGAAGAATTTGATGAGTTTTGGGTGTTTAAATAGTAACCCATAACCCAAAATGGTCATTTTCCATTAGAAATTATACAGTAAAATTTAATAATTAAAAAATGCGTGCACACTTCACGTTATGTTAATGAAAATAATGCAAATAATACAACAATAATTATAAGAGGGAAACCAAGTCTAGTGGGTCCCAAAAAGGATAATTAATTTGTTTTTTATTTTAATGTGTTTACTATTTTCATCGGAGCAAATACCAATTTTAGTCCCACGAGTATTAACAAATGACAGTTTTTGTCCACATGTTTAATTCTTACCAATTTTATCCACGATTATTGTTTTAGTACCAATTGTAATCCACGACTATTATGAGAAAATTTCAATTTTGGTCATATGACTATAGGGGCATTGTTAATTTCAACACCTGACTTTTAAAAGTGTCAATTTAGTACCTTGACTATGTAATTTTCGTCAATTTTGGTCACTCCGGCCAAATTGATGGTCAAATTTGGCCAAAAATATTTAATCCAACATTTAGTCTATAAAAGATCAAAAGACGATTTTGCCCCTCAGATTATAGACTAAATGTTTGATTAATTTTTTCCAGTCAAATTTGACCGTCAATTCAGCTGGAATGACCAAAATTGACAAATATTACATAGTCAAGGTACTAAATTGACACTTTTGAAAGTCATGTGCTGAAATTAACAATACCCCTATAGTCATGTGATCAAAATTAAAATTTTCTCCGACTATTATTTTAGTACCAAAATTCATCACGTTGGTCACCCATCTATTTAAAACATCCAGAAATTTAAAAATTTTAAGGGCATTTTCATCCTTTTCAACTTAAGATTCCAATTTGAGCATAAATAAATGAATTTAAGCCCTAAAATCGATCTCAATTCGCAGTTCTCCTTTTCACCCTATCTTAATTTGAGGAAGAAAACTGCGAATTGGTATAAATCTTAGGGCTTAAATTCTTTTATTCATGCTCAAATAGGGATCCTAATTTGAAAAGCACGAAACTACCCTTAATAATTTCATATTTCGACATGTCTTAAACAAAGGGGTGACCAGTGTGATGAATTTTGGCACTAAAATAATAGTTGTGGATGAAAATTGGTACTAAAACTATAGTCGTGAATAAAAATTAGTAGGAATTAAACATGTGGACCAAAACTGTCATTTTACTAATACTCGTGAGAACAAAATTGGTATTTGCTAATTTTCATCACATGCATATATATAATTAGTCCGTGTTGTGTTTAATAAAGAAAGTATTTTTTTTTTACAAATTAATTTTAAAAAAAAAAAAGTATTTTAAGATAATAATTTTATATTTAGCACCCGTTTGGAAAGCGGGAAAATTAGTGTCTTCCAGAAAAAATTTTCTTTTTCAGTATTTGGCTGCACAGCAGAAAACTATTTTTATGTACTTGGTTCATTTTTCAGAAAATGAACACAACAAAATAACTAAGGAGAGATCACAAAATCACGCTCGGAAACCAGTTGGCCAAACTGTTGTGACATCTGAAATTAAAGCAGTCTGGCGGAAAACCAGTCACGATATGGTGGAACCACAGAGGTGTAGTAGAGACTAGAGAGGGCAGGACTTTGTCTATAGAGAGAGGGCATAACTTGGTGAAAGACTTGGAAAATGAGTTCATGTAAACAAAAAAGTCATTTTTCTAAAAAACATACTCATTTTTCATTGACTAAGAGCCCCCCTCCCCCAACACACACACCAAACATTGAAAACCCAAAAAATGATTTTCATAAATCATTTTCCAATAGGCCCTCGAACTTTAACTTAAAAGTCAATTAGGCCCCTAAACTTTTTAAAGGTTCAATTATACCCATCAACAATTCATTTAGGTGCAATAAAGCCCAAAAACAAGTTAATGACCTGCTATCACAGGTCATTAGGGTTCAGACCACCTTTCGGCGAATTTTCTGACAAAAAAAGGTGACCAGCAACCGACCCAGATTTGTCAAAAATTTCGCCAGTCACTTCTTTTGTCAAAAATTTTGCCGGTCACTTTTTTTTTTTGCCGAAAAATTCGCCGGAAGGTGGCCTGAACCTTAATGACCTGTGATAGCAGGTCATTAATTTGTTTTTGGGCTTCATTGCACTTAAATGAATTGCTGATGGGTGTAATTGCATCTTCAAAAAGTTTAGGGGCCTAATTGACTTTTAAGCTAAAGTTCGAGGGCCTATTTGACCCTTTTCCCAAACCTTTAAACCTTTTCATCCTCTACCCCAACTCTTCACCGCCCAACAACTCCTTTAGAGTTCTAACTCCAATCTCCGTTTATAAAAATAAATAACATCCTTTACCCTTACCAATTAAAAAAAAATCTTTTATTTTAATTTAATATATATCTCATATATATTATAAAAACAAAAACTTTTTTTATAAATTAAATATATCTCATATATTTAATAATATAAAAACAATATAATAATCATATCATTTAAATTTTATGAAAATGTCCTTTTTAGTATTTTTTACATTTATCAGCTTATCAAAAAGCTAATTTTACCAAACACTTTGAAGCATAATCAGCTAGTTAAGAGTTCTTCAGCTTTCAGCTTCGAGCTAATAGCTTTTCAACTTTCAGCTACTGATACGGTTAATTCCCGTGTATGTAGAATGTGTGTTGTATGTATGAACAATGTAGAGTAGACCTTGTCGAATACTAGTTCAAAGACCTCTTTATTTATTGTTGTTCTTCCCTATTTCCAGAGAGAGTTCAGAGGATTATAACTAGAGAGAGTGTAGTGGAAAGGGAGAGGAACTCTCAAATAAAAGGGCTAGGGCCCCTTTTATAGGCCCAGTCAAGATGGCTTGACCTTGACCCGTTGATTATAATTACGACCCGAACCGTTTGGCCCCGACCCAAGCAGAAGCACGGATCGTACCGGGAGCCTACACCCGGCGTATATTCCCCATCATTTACTTTTCAGCTTTAGCTACCTTTTTAGGTAGGTTTGCCAAACATAATCATAATTTTAATTTGATAAAATTATGGTTTAGGTAATTTAATTTGTAATTAATATATATTGAATATTATTCTTGTTTCAATTGTCTTAAAAAATATTTCAAATGAAATATCTATACTATATATAATAACAAAATCCTGAAATTTTAACTTCCCGTCCAATTCTTAAAAAATCTCTCTTCCTAATAAAATATATTGATTTCTACTTTCCCATTCGTACAATAATTCTGCGTTAAAATTTTATTCTAATATTATAAAATAGTGTAATACAATTCCTGTTGTAATCAATCAATCTATACTATATACAATAACAAAATCCTGAAATTTTAACTTCCCGCCCAATTCCTAAAAAATTTCTCTTCCTAATAAAATATATTGATTTCTAGTTTCCCATTCGTACAATAATTCTGCGTTAAAATTCTATTCTAATATTATAAAATAGTGTAATACAATTCCTATTGTAATCAATCAATTCTATACTATATATAATAACAAAATCCCTGAAATTTTAACTTCCCGCCCAATTCCTAAAAAATCTCTCTTTCTAATAAAATATATTGATTTCTACTTTCGCATTCGTACAATAATTCTGCAAACTATTCCTATTGTAATCTATATCTATACTATATATCAGTGTTGCAAAAATCGCATTGCTGGCCGCGGCGATGAAGGCCGGAATCGGCCTCTTCTGCAGCCACCTCTCCGGGTGAACCGGCGATTAATTTTATTTTATTTTTTTAAAGTTGTAATGTGTCAAAACTTCGGCATGGCATAACTTTTGAGTCGGTTTTCCGTTTTGGAAAAATGCTTTTTTGAAATCGCGTATTTTTTCGAAATCTATCAACCGCAAACTATCGTAGGCAGTTCGGCCCACCAATTTCTAAAAAAAATGCTTTATTAAATAGTTTCTAAGAAAAAACTATGAGAACATTATATTTTATTAATGAATTTTTAAAATTTTTTATTAAAAAATTGTCCCGTGCATTATTTAATAATCTTTCTTTATAATTGGTCAAATTATTTAATTATGGTAAATTAGAGAATAATTAATGATGGTAATAAAAATCCTAGAAGAATATAGAATTGAAGAATATGTAATTATTGTTATATTATTATTGTGACTCACGGAATACAATACAAGAATATTTAATTACGGTTATATTAGTATTGTGCCTCACGGTCATTATATACTAACAGAACTTGAAAAGAAACTAATAATAATAATAATAATATAAATGGTAATAATAATATCTAAAAGTAATTAAGTGTTAATAATAATAGTAAGAATATTAACTTAAGAATTATAACATAGAATAAATCGTAATAATTAATAACTATAATCTAGGATTAAATTTGGAATTGTTAGGAAAGATAAGCGATTTCGGGTGAAATTAACTCTTAAATAATTATATATTGATTTAAATATTCTTAATATATTACAATAATTCCATTCCGTGCATCGCATGGGTGAAAATACTAGTATGTTTAATAATATAAAACTTATGTATAAGTATTTCACAAAATATATAAATACATAAAAATAAAAATAAAAGATATCAAAAAGAATTAACAAAAAAAAAGCATAATATTTTAGTACAAATAATAATAATAATAATAATAATAATAATATTTTTAGTACAGTTTAATTTTGTTAAAATTATGATTAGGTCATTTAATTTTAAATTAGTATATATTGAATATTAGATTTATTTTAATTGTCTTAATAAAATCTTTCAAATGATATAATTTATGTTTAATACATATGTATACGTATTTAACAGAATATATAAATACATAAACATAAATAAATTATATAAAATGATTTAACAAAAAAAAAAAAAAACATAATATGATCAGAGGAATTGAAATATGATTAGTAACATGTAATTGTAATAATTCGTTAAAAAAAGTCAAAAAAAAAAAAAGATTTGTAACTTGTAATTATAATAATATTTATATTTTAAGAAATAACTAACAAATCTTTATTAATTAAAATTTTAAAGAAATCAAATTTATTTATTATATTACTCCAATATATAACGTCTATATATATTATTATCATTTGATACTATTAGAAAATATAAGGTGAATTGTAATTCTCTCGAACCAAATACTGTAATTTCGGATGCCAAAGAATTATATTGTAAATGAATTGCAACTACTTCCAGCCAAACAACCCATTAATATTTATTAAAATGATATTTAATTATAAGATCAAATCTGGAAAAAAAAAATCAATAATTAATGGAATCAATAGTTAATGGACCATTTATGGTTAAATTGAAAGTTAAGAACAAAAATTGGTAAAGATCAATAGTCAAGTGGTCATTTATGATCCAATTGAAAGTGAAAAGATAAAAATTAGTAAATGGCAATAGTCAAGAGATCACTCTTCGAATTAACTCATATAAATATATATAGTTGAAAGAAACAAATCAAATTGAATAAATATTATTCTATTTCAATTCTTACCACAAAGAAGAAATAGTTCATAAAAGAACAGAAAAAATATAACAAAATTGACACGATCGAGTTCAATTTTTTGTATACTATAATTTAATTGTTATCATATAATTAATTAATAATATAAAAACAAAATGTCCATCATCATTGTTTTTGTTATTATTATTATTAAAATGTTAAAAAAAAAAAATTTGCAATGTATCATTAAGGTTTTTTTTTAAGATTATACTCTCAACCTATTCATAATATATATGTTCAACAATTATGTCAACCATTCGAATCTAATACTTTTTTTATGGAAAAGAATGAGTATTTTATGGAAAAGAATGAGTAAAGGGGGTGTATTCAATCATGACTTTCATAGAGTTTTAAAGACTTTTATGAACTTTAAAAGTTTGGAGGTATTCAATTCAAACTTTTAGAGAGTCTTTAAAAGTTAGGCGGTATTCAATCAAGATTTTTAAAGAGTCTTTAAAAGACGTGTGGTATTCGATTAAGACTTTTAAAGAGGGGAAATTCTATTCACACCCCCTTTTTACTATTTGCACCACCTACATAATAGGTCAAACCACTTTATAGGTGGTGCTAACTAAAAAATGCTATTTACACCCCATCATTTAATGTGGTCAAAAGATTCATATTTATTATTATTTTTTTTTTTACAATCAAATTATTAATTAAAAAAAAAAAACAAAACAAAACCAAACTAGGCGTCACCTTCTCCGGTGAGAAAGCAACTGCCTTCTCATCGGAGAAGGCAACTGGGCTGCCTTCTCCGGTGAGAAGGCAACCCACAGTGGGAATCTGAGCTTATAGTTGAGTCTAGATAGTTGAAATCAAAAGGGAAAAAAGAAGAATCTTTTCTACAGGATCAAAGTATGAATAATTCCGAAAAGAAGTACCTGAATGATGGGAAGAGTGGGCAATTCCAGATCAGTGCGGACATGGTTGAAGAATCTCCGGAGTCTACTTCTATACTTCTTGGCATCCTCAAGATTCACAGTGTCAGTCTCTCCTTGGTACCAAAGGAGCGCCTGAATCGTCGCGCCGCCGCGGGCCGCCGCCTCGCCCCGCCGAATCAGCCGCGTGTAGAGGTGGCCGCCACGGCCCCACTCGCTGATATTCGTCCCCCCGGCGGCGCAGGGCACCAACCCGATCACCCCAAGCCCAGGATCCTTCGTCAACACCGTATGCGCAAACGACATCCCCGGCCCAATCCCCACCGTCTTGTTAATATCTATCCCCAAGTGCAGCGGCTCCTTCGCCGCCTCCCAAATCAGCCCCGGACTGAGGCGGAGCACCGTCGCGCTCGGCTGGCACTCCGGCGGCACGTACCCATCCCACACGTCGTTAACCACCCAGCCCCGGACTGAGAAGGAGTGCCTTCTCACCGGAGAAGGTGACGGGACTTCTTCTTTTTTTTTAATGTATTAATTAATTAAATTTTAAATTATCAAAGTATTAATTACAAGTCTGACAAGGTGGTGCAAATAGCATTTTGACCACCCATTAGGCTATTTGCACCACCTATGTATTTATTGTAAGTTTTTAACTTTTTATATTTTCAATGTACTTTTTACCCTATTTTAGTCAAAGGGGGGTGCAAATAGCAACATCGTTAAAGAGTCTTTAAAAGTCATGTGGTATTCAAAAAGTTATGAACTTTTGTAGACTTTTTAATTTTAGGACTTTTGTAGACTTTTCCTTGTAAAATATAAATAGTTGAAATCCAACCATCAACCCCAAGATTTCAAAATTTTCTTTCTAACAACTCTGAATGTTTTCTCTCTCTATTTAAACTCTATTTTTTCTCCATATTTAAACTTTATAAACCTATCTAAATTCAATAAAATTCAATAAAATTATTTTTTTCTTCATTATCCTATATTTTCCTCATACCTAAACTCTACCAATTTTTCTCTCCCTCCTAAACTTTACAATCTTCATCTAAAAATTTGAAATAATATTATTTTTATTTCATTATTATTGCTTGTTTATATTGATTTTTATTTTTTCTATGAATTTTTTATCCCTAACTTTCTCTAATTCTCCCTAAATACATGAACAAAGTAAATTTTTCATCTTCAAATTTTATCATATGTTTCATAATATTCATATAAATACTTTATATATATATATATATATATATATATATATATATATATATATATATATATATATTAACAACACGTTACTACGAATAGTGAACTACTATTCGCAACAACAATTTGGGGTTGCAAACAGTAGCACCTTGTTGTTCGCAGTCTCAAATTACTATTGCAAATAATAGTTCTTTGCACGATGCCTAGCAATATATCAAGTATAATTATAATTATAATTATAATTATATATATATATATATATATTATTTTATTTTATTTTATGCAACTTGTAATTATATTTTTAAATATTTTATTTGATCAATTCTTTTATTGTAAATTTTATTGATCAATATTGTTATGAATTTCTAATGAAATAGTTCCTTTTTTTTTTTTGTTGATGTTTATTAATAATATCTATGTAAGTAATTAGCATTTTTTTTTTTTTGAAGAATAAGTAATTAGCATATAAGACTCGGCGTGGATAAAAATAATAATATTGAGAATGTTGATATGGGTGAAGAACTATATAATAAGAAGAATTTTATAATATATTATAAATGTTTTGTAAGAAAATTATAAATGATAAGAATCAAAATCATTGAAAGTTTGTAAGGATGTATTCAATTTAGAATTTCAATGACTTTTGTAGGCTTTTTAAAATAAAAAGTTGATAAAAGTCTATGAATATTTTTTATATAGACTTTTATAGAGTCTTATAAAGTTTTTAAAAGTTTTGAACGACTATATGAAAGTCAATCAAAGTTTATTAAAATATATCATTTTAAAAGTTTTTAAAACTCTTCAAAAGTCATGATTGAATATACCCCCTAAGTTAAGAATAATATACAGTTAACATATATTCCATTACTAAAGTTTGTACATAAATAAAAAAATAAAAAATTAAAGGTTATAACTCTAAAAATATCTGATTATTATACAATGATAATTCGAAATATACTAAGGTATCAATTCACATTATTACACCCAAGTAACTCTTTAGATTATGAGATGAAGTACATATTTATTTATGGCATAAATTAAATCGTTAAATTTGTCCAAGATTTACTCTTCCATTCACGCAATGTAGTACATTGGATCCGGCACCTTAAACGTCCGATCTCCGGCGTCCGGTCCGAGCAGATCACTCCATTGATCTCCCATGTTCCCGACGATCCTATATCCGGCGTTCACCAGCTCCGTCCTCTTCCCGGACTTGAACACAACACCTGACCCACTTTCATTCACTCCCCTAATATATTTTTTACACATTCATCCAATTAATAACAGAATATGTAAAATCAAAATCTCTGATCATCATCTGCTGTAAAACACACCTTCGTTTCACTGTACTTACTTGAAAATTAGCTTTTCCCAATTATGATAACCGGCTTGGAGTAGATTAGTGGCTCTAGCTTCTCTCTGTACCTCTCTTACTCCTGTTAGGAATACCGGCCTAATCCCCAAAGAGAGTAAGACGTTGTACAACCGGAGACTCGCCGGAATCACCGGCGACTTTGCCTCTCTCACCCATTCGTTAAACTTGGTTGAGTTATAAGCTATGGCCCTGAATTGAAATCCAAATTCACCATATTAAATTGAAAGATGCATTGGTAAAGAGTTAATTCCAGCAATGGTCCTCTGACTATGTTGATTTTCCACAATTAGTCCTCGACTTTTAATTTGGACAATTTAGACACTCGACTTTCAAATTCTTTCCAATGTTAGTCCTTCCGTCAAATTAAGGTTAAGTGGATGTTAGTTTGAGGGGTAAAATAGTCCTTTCACTTGCTTATTTTATAATTATACCTTTCTTGTATACGCGACATTCTTTCCCGGTGTAGCAAACATGTCCAATCCGCCGGCAATCCCTGATGTCCATGGAAGTAACAGAGAAAAAGACGATGAGCATAATAATAGAGTGAGTGATTAGAGGGCTCTTGATAAGCTGGTCGCTTCTCAGTTGAACCACGACGATCCTAATGATGATCAGAAGAGATACAACGGCGGCGCCGAATCGAGATTGAAAAATTAGAACGATCGCTTCTCCGACATAATTGACTCCATGGTTACTTCCGCCGGAGAGTGTTTGAAATAAGCACTCTTTTAAAATATTAATAAACAAGCAAAGTGGGATCTCTATCTATGATTTTCAAACTCATGGAATTCGCCACATCCTTTATGTTCTTCATGAGAGCCACACTGGTTTTCTTGCTGACTTGTTGTACCTAAAACTCTTGCTAATATAAGAGTTCATCATGTTTATCTTACTGTCTGATCTCCCATGTGCTCTGTGCAATAGCTCCTTAACCATCTGGGAGTACCCCACATGCTTCTCAAATTCCTCCATGGCTAGTTGCTTCCCAGTCTGGAGATCACTCAGCTTGTTCCACATTCCCTTTTCGTTGCACTCTTTCACGATAAACTCCTTCCCCGTGTCCATATTCTTTATCAAGAAAAAGGAAACAAAACACTCATCTGTCATACTAGTCGTCTGGGTTCCTCTCTTTTTGTGTTTATTTCGTTTTGTCACGATGACTGGGCCGATGATTTGTTTTATTCATGTTCTGTATGTTATTAATTCGGATAGTGTTCTTATTATACAGTGTTTTGATACCCCGGGCCAAGCATCTCTTCTTTCATCCTCTTAGTATTTGCAGAGAAAGAATCTATGTCGCCTTCTGATCTTGACCGGACCAGCATAAATGGGAACGTCGCCCCCGCATCTTCTCCGTTGCCTCCTCTTACTTCTTGGGTTCCTTCTGCACCTCCTGCTCCTTTATTACCTCATTTTTTATCTCTTGGATTTTGGATGGGTTTTTGTGGGATAGGAGGAGTAAGGGGAGAAGCACCTTTGACCTTTAACGTACCTAAGCAGGCGGATGAGGAGGCCAATGGTGGAGACAATGAGGAATATCTAGAGGATGTGGCGAGAAGTTGATCATGGAGGACGTGCAGAGAATACCTTAGAAGGGATAACTATAAGCTAAGCAAGTGAAATGACTATTTTACCCCTCAAACTAACATTCACTTAACCTTAATTTGACGAAAGGACTAACATTGGAAAGAATTCAAAAGTCAAGTGTCTAAATTGTCCAAATTAAAAGTCGGGGACCAATTGTAGAAAATCAACCTAGTCTAAGGACCATTGTTGGAATTAACTCCATTGGTAAAATAGTTAACTTATAAGTCAATTTTGACTTATCTAACCATTATTAGCTGTTTGATTTTGTTAAAAAATCAATATAAATGTTCAGTTAATTAGTTTTTTGTAACTCTAAAATGCTAAAAGAGTAAATACCCAAAATAGTCCCTCGACTATAGCTAAATTCACAAATTGATCCTCGACTTTTAATTTCAATCAATTAAGTCCTTAACTTTGCAATTTTAACACGATTTGATCCTCCGTCTATTTGACCGTTTGTTAACTGTGATTTTTTAGGATATATATGTAATTTCATGGTCCATCGTCGATTTTTTAAGGTTCCGGTTGTATTTTCAGACCACACTGTTACATTTGGATCCACCGCGGAAAGCAATCTGCGAAATCCTGTCGCCTTTCTTCATCCTCCCTTGGATTCAATGTAGTTGAGTTCATACTAGAGTGAAGAAGACAACGTGTTTCCGAACCGGTGCAGCGTCATCTTGGAGGCCTCCATGTGCTCCGATGAGAGCTGCGGGTTCTTCTGGAGATGGCCGATGACGGCGCGGGCGCGAGCGTTAATGCAAAAGTGTTCGAAGGACCAAATCGTGTTAAAATTACAAAGTTAAAGGACTTAATTGGTTAAAATTGAAAGTTGATGACCAATTTGTGAATTTAGCTATAGTTGAGGGACCATTTTAGATATTTACTCATGCTAAAATTTAAAAAGTTGTTCAAAGTAACTTTTTTAATTAACTTTTTGAGAAAAGAAATTATACTAAACAACTATCAACTAACAGCTAATTTACCAAACATCTTTCTACAATAAGCTAATATTATCAACTACTTATACCCTCTAATTAACACAATCAGCTAACAGCTAACCGACATTTAGTTATCAGGGCCTATATTAAAATTAAGGAAGCCAAGGACCTGGTCTACTATAGCGTGCTCTCCCATATGTAAGGTTATGAGTTTAAGTTTTGGAGGCGGTATTGACTTCTTTCAATAAGTTGACAAAGTAATTATGAACAGATATTGCATTGTAATAGAGTCAGTAGTATTTAAAAAAAAAAAAAGATTAAAATTAAAGAAAGTTGTATTCATATTGTTTTGAGATGAAACAATAATTTTAGTTGCATTCAGGACATTAATTATTACGTACCCGAAAGCGACGTCGGAGCGGGCATAGTAAGGCAAGTTAGAGAGGGTAGTCTCGTCGATGTCAAAGACCCAAATGTCCTTGCCGTCGCCGGAGAGTGTGAGGCTGTTGGCGTAGTCGATGGCGGCGTCGGCGACTACCTCGCAGTCGTCCCTGTACTGCTTCCCGAGCATGTAATGGCCGACGTAGTTTTCGCAGTCGGACGGGACCAGTTTCCAGCCACGGATATTGTTTGTCTCCACCCCGAGACGCCAGCTGAGGCAGTCGATCTGCGGGACGCGGTGGCCGGCGGACCCCGTCTGAGGCCGTAGGCGGTGGATCTCCACCACCTGCTGAATGTACGGCGGCTGGGGCGTGGCAGTAACAGCCCACGCTGTTACAGTGACAAGAAACAAGAGTTGAATGGCCTTCTTCATCGTCTTTGTTTCTATAAGGAAACCATGGACGGGATGAAATTTTTGATGCATTATTGGGTGTTTAAATAAATATCAGGCCTTCTTTACTAAGGACTATATTATTAGTATTAGACTAGAACTCTATTTTCTGTTAATATATTTGTATCTTCAGACTTTAGTATTCAATACAAAACAATCTATGGTCCACATAGCTGTTTAGATTAGGAATATCAGGTACATTTTTTATATATTAAAAGTATATTATTAATTACAAAAAGATTTGTGGGAGGGTACAAATTAAATTTTTTTTTTTTTAATTGTTTGGTAATGATTTTGTTTTTGGATAAATGTTAAACGGCAGTTCAGTAGCAGGTTTTGGATTATGTGTGCGGATCAGATTATAAGTACGGATAATTTTTAATCAATTATTGTACTATAGACTATAGTTAGTGAGTTAAGGCTGGATTTATCAATGGAATTCTACCTTTGTTCAAACCTTTGTGTATTTTTATTTTTTTTTTTTAAATGACACATTACTTGCAAGTTTGAAAACAGGAAAGCTTGCAAGCCTAAAGAGCATTCTCATTTGTTAGGTTTTTAGCACAAATTTTTAAATGTCAAGCTTAAAGTATATCCTCAATAGTGGTAGGATTTTGAAGAAATTTTACAAGTGTGATTAAGAAAGAGAAATTGGTGAAAAAAAAAACGAAAAAAAAAAAAGCAAAAACAAAATAAAAAACTCTCAAAACCCCTCCAAAATCTCCAAAATTCAGACAAAATCCCTTAAATAACCTAACAACCCCAACCCACTCTCTCCTCCAACACATAAACTTTTTCTTAACATATGTGCAAAATCCCCGGGATACCCTCATTTGTTAGGTTTTTAGAGCATCCACAATGGTTGGGAAGAATAGGGGATAATGTAAGAGTGATTAGGAGAGAGAATGTGGGAAGGGGAGGAAAACAAAAAACAAAAAAATCAAAATCAAAAATTAAAAAACAAAAAAAAAATTAAAAAAAAAAAAGAGTCAGGGGCGCCCAACGCGCCCGTGTAGGCGGGCTGCTGTGCGCGAAACGCGCACAGCAGCCTCCTTTTTCTTCTCTTTCTTTTTCTTCTTTTTCTGCATTCTCCTTGAATTTGCAGGAGAAATATTTCAAACAATAACTCCACTCCACACTTGTTATTATCCCCACCCGAGATAATTCATCTGACATTATCTCCATAATATCCACTGATGTGGATGCTCTTAGAGCATCCACATTGGTTGGGAAGAATGGGGAGATAATGTAAGAGTGATTAGGAAAGAGAGTGTGGGAGAGGAGAGAAAAAAAAAAAAAAAAAAAAAAAAAACAAAACAAAAAAAAAATTAAAAAAAAAAAAAGTAGTCAGACGCGTGCAGTGCACGCGCCCGGCTTTTGCCCAAGGCTGTACGCGAACGCGCACAGCCTTGCTTCTTCTTCTTTTTTTTTTTTTTTTTCCTGACAATCTCCTCACATTTGCAGGAGGATTCTTTTTCAATTATCTCCCCTCCACACTAGTTATTATCTCATGTAGGGAAGAATTAATGCTGAAATCTCCCCACAATATACACAAGTGTGGATGCTCTTAGCACAAATTTTTAAGTGTCAACTAGGAGGGAAGAAGGGAGGCAAAAAACATAAAAAGTTAAAAACAAAAAAAAAAAAAACAAACAAACAAACAAAAAAAAATAAAAATAGAAATGAGTTGTCAGGAAAAGAAGAAAAAAAAAACAAAACAAAAAAGCAGTTATTGAGAATCCACATAGCAATTTCCAAACTTGGGAATCTACATACTAATTTCCCTGCTTAAAAATGGAAAATCACCACATCACCATCAGCTTTTACCCAGAGTTAAAGTCTCAACCTCGAATTAAAGGATTGAAAGCTACTTATGCCTTTTTAAGAACCTCAGTAATCAGTTTGAATGAGTAACTAGTAAATAAATAAATCAAACATGTATGATTGAAGTCAAGAATTCAAATATTCTGCATTGAACAAGAAGAGTTGAGAGAACTGTAGCTCTGTTTGACTGTTTCAGATTATAATATAAACATATAGAAATATTGTGTGCAGTTTATGCATAAAAGTGGTGCATATCCACAATTGATCAAATAAAGCTGTTACTCCAAGCCAAATTCTACCTGATTGAGGCATTAAATGATCCTGAAAAAAATACACCAAGACAACGAAAAATCTAACAAGAAAGTAGAGTTTGAAATGAGGGAACAAGTGAATTGCACATGATGAAAACATTTAACACCATTACAATTCACAAAATTGACAATTATGACTTTGTGAGTGGCATCAAGGCAGCACATCTCAATTGTCAACTATCCTTGCAAAAGCCGTAAACCTTCATTCAGAATCTATATAAAATCTTGCAAATCAAAAGTAGCCACATCTATCACCAGAAACCAGCACACCCAGGAAAAGCAACTCAAGAAACTTTGTAACTAAAAGGCAATCAGATTCTAATTCATGTCACATTTATCACTAGGCTTGCACTTGATTTTTTTCTCTTAGTAGCTTATCTACTTGTGTGAGTATTTTGACTGTGCAGATCATAATTTGAAATGCAACTGAAAAGGTAATCATAAATTGAACTTTATAAAATTTGACTATTTCATGGGGTGGAAAAAATTAAGCCACTCCAGTGAGAAGAAAAAAAAAAAAAAAAAAAAAAAAAAAAAAGATAAAGAGAGTAAGAAATTGAATCAGGCTACATAAAATAGATGTGGGCTTGCAGGTCACTCAGGATAGTTCTCATCACCTTAATGGACTAACAACCCAACCAGTTATTGGATTCTGCCTTCGAATTCTAACTGTCCGTTGTGAACCACTTTGCAACCGATCAAGAATTGCATAGGTGATCGAATCTGGTACTAAACCCTGTTCTCTTAGTTTTGCATAAAAATTAACTGCATCAGCAGTTCTCCCACATCTCTGGAGACAATCCAGTAAGATATTGTATGTGACTATGTTTGGGCTACATCCGTCAGCAAGCATCTCATCAAACAACTGACACGCCATCTCAACTTTATCAGTCTTGCCAAAACACTCAATGAGTGTGCTATATGTGACCACGTCTGGATTTAAACCCTTCTCTTGCATCTCTCTGAACCTCATATGCGCTTCATCAAGATCGCCATTCTTCCCTAGACAATTTATTAAGGTGTTGTATGAGACAATATCAGGCTTCCAATTACTATTCTCAAGTTCTTCAAATATGTTGACAGCTTCTGCAACTCTTCCAGCTCTGCCAAAGCTAGATATCAAAATGTTATACGTGAATAAGTCTGGTGATATACCAGCCTCCTTCATCTTCTCGTAAAGGTCATGAATATGTGGAATCTGCTTTAGTCTTCCAAGAGCAGAAAAAACAACATTATACATGAAGGTATCAGTACCTATCCCTTTTTCATGCATCTTACTCAGCAAGTCTATAGCCTCGGTTACCTTCCCAGCAGTGCATAAACTCTCTAGCATGGACAAGTAAGCATCCCTATCTCCCTTATCATGGAAATTCCACATGGAGCAGAACAGCCTGTGAGCTTCACCAGCATGACCTAATTTACTGAGTGTCCTTACAAGGTACGCATATATGGACTTATTCATGTATCTCTCAGAAATTTCCACAACTTCATCAAGTCTATGAAGATTCCCTTCTGCTGCCAAAGCATATAAAATAAAGCTGTACGTAAGCTCATTTGGCCTGCAATTGTTTTCTATCATCTTAGAAAAAAGAAAGAGAGTCTTGTCAACCATCCGACCCTTAGAGAGTGCTTGAATCACGGTGTTATAAGCAATCAAATTAGGAGAGCAACCTTTTGACAGCATTTCTTGGAATAAAACTAGTGATTCATTCGGCTTCCCAGTTTTTCCATTCATTCTAATCAGAATTGTATATGTATACACATCAGGCTCACAGTACCTCTTTTTCATGTCTTCAAAAACCTTGTGTGCCTGTTCAACCTGGCAATACACTGCATATCAGAATTATCAGAATCAATGAGTATAAATTATAATTGTGTCTTACTTCATATAAATTAGAGTGCATTGAAACTAACATTATAAACTAGCATGATTATTTACTAATGAATAATACGGTTAACAAAGTGCAAAGAATAAGAATCGGACCTTTTCTTCCTTGGCAAGAGCATCAAGAAGCATATTGTATGAAAAAATATCCAATTTGTACCCCCGCATTCTTATATCTCGATAAACTCCCAAAGCCTTACTCGAATCGTTCAATCTCAGATACGCCTGCAGAAGACACTTGTAAGTATAGCAAGTTAACCTCAAGTCCCATTTCTTAACCAGCTCCAAGCATCTCTTCAACTCACTACAAACTTCCGCTTCGCCGCTCCCAAAAACTCCGATGAGAAGATTGACGGTGGAGATGTTACCACGTGTGCCAGCGCGTTCCATTTCACTTACGATTTCGCGGATGTGATCTAGGCGGGTGGGGAGAGAGGACTTGGAGAGGGTGAGAATGATGCGGTTGTAAGTGAAGGCGTCGTGGCGGAAATTCGGGATATTCTCGGGGCAGAATCGGAAGAACTGGAGAGCTAGGGTTGGGGATTTGAGAGACTTGAGAACTTCGGAGGCTTCGGAGGGGGTTAACGATAGAGACAAGGTCTCGAGGTAGTCGGAGAGGTCGAGGAACCGGTCCGATGACAGAGACGGCGGCGCCTGGAGAATCTGAGCGACCTTGCAGATAAGGTCTCGGCGAGGGAGAGCGTAGCCGCGGACGTCAGTTTGGAGAGTCGGGGAATCGACTTCGATGGCGAATGACCGGCCATTATCGGCTTCCACCACCACTCTGCCGCTGTACTTAGTCGCAAATCCACGGTGCTGATAGCGGCTGAGAATCAGCCGGAGGTGGCGGCGGTTGAAGCGGCGCAGTACCATGGTCTTTCGTCAACCCCGCCGCTGGAGTATGGAATACGGAGCATCGATTGAGAATGAGAAGAGGAAACTGGAAGCTGAAGACGACGCCGTTTGGATCTAAATTCAAAAGTTTGCCTTTCTGTATTCTGTCTGCAGGAGCCAATTCTAATTTGCATGCAAGGGAAAAGAATTGGTAACATAGTTACTTTTATCCGTCAAATTTAATTTATTTAATTATTATTAACTTTTTTACTTGATTAAACAATTAATATAAGTGTTTGATTAATTAGTTTTTTGTAACGGTTTCAAAATATAAAATTTTAAAAAGGTATTCAAAGTAATTTTTTCAATCAATTTTTTGATAAAGCTATTTTACATGTAATTACATGTAAGAGTTAATTACTGAAATGGTCCATTGACTATAGCGAAATTATCAATTTGGTCCTTGACTATTTTTTTGACCAATTAAGTCCTTCAACTTTAAAAATCTTAACCAATTTGGTCATCCGTTAGTCAATCGTTAACTTGGGACCAAATTGATAATTTGCTATTGTCAATGGACCATTTTGGTAATTAACTTTAAGGGTGGGCAATTCTGTTCAGTTTTCTCGAACCAAACCATACAAAACTAGTTAGATTCGGTAATATACCGAACAACCGAACGGTAATGAATTCTTGTATACTGAACGGTTCGGTAAAAACTCGAACCGAACTGAATTTGTTCGGTAAAGACCGAACCGAACCGAATACCGTTCAAATTTTGAATTGCTATTTTGTTATATATGAAACCTTGGATATGGACTATGTAAACACCATAACACATAATATAGAACTTTTGATAACAAACCATAAAGAAATCAAATAAAACATTTACGAGAGATACCCGTTAGAATACGAGCTGAACGGCAGAGCAAGCAGTAAAGGACTTGGATTTACTTTTTATTTATTTATTTATTTATTATTATAAAAAAAAATCAAACGGTATCCGGTTCAGTTCAATTTTTTACCGAACAATTCGGATCGATTTTTTATCGAACCGTTCGGTGTACAAGAATCCAATACTGTTCGGTTGTTCGGTATATTACCGAACCAAATTAGTTTGGTTCGGTTTGATACGGTTCAGTTCGAGAAAACTAAACCGAATTGCCCACCCATAAAGTTAATTACCAATTTGGTCACAAGTTAACGGTTGACTAACGGTCAAACAAACGGAGGACCAAATTGGATAAGATTTTTAAAATTGAGGGACTTAATTGGTTAAAAAAAATAGTCAATGACCAAATTGATAATTTCGCTATAGTCAAGAGACCATTTCAGTAATTGACTCTGTAATCAATTATCAGCCAACAACTAATTTATCAAACATATTTTTACAATCAACTAATACTCAAACTCGCTAACTCAATAAACTAACAATTGTTTACCAGACACTACTAAAATATTTTTTTTTTTCTTGTCAAAAGAAAAAGAGAAAATTAAAATTTTTGTTCTTAAATTATATATATAAAAAAATTATTCGCCATCTTTAATTATATTCGTCTTTATTTTTCATTTCTTTTAAATTAGGGAAAATGACACTTTTTCCCTCTGAGTTATATACTTATAGCACTTTTTCCTCATCAATTATTTAGGTAAGCACATTAGCCCCTTCAATTATTCTAAAAGTGGTTGTTTTTCTCCCTAATATATTAAATTAACATTTATACCCTTAAAATAAACATTTTATTTATTTTACTTCTCCAACAAATTATTGCGTATACGTAGGGATGACTACGATTCGGTTCGAACTGAATTGGACACTATAGCAATCGAATTAAAAGTTTACGGTTATGATTCAGATCTAGAACCCAACATTTGGATTTCAATTTATTAAAATTATGAATCAAAAAAATTGAATCCTGAACCGTGAACTGGCGGTTCCGGACACGATTCACGATTTTGAACCGTTTTTATTTTAAAATTTTATTTTTTTTTAAAAAAATAGTCTAAATTCAACAATAAATGTATTTTATTTTTTCAATTCGGAACATGAACCGTCCGTTTCGGGATTTTAATAAACTCTAAATATCGAGTTTCGATTCTAAATTGTAATTAAAATATTTCGGTTTGGTTGCTATAGTATTTATTTGGTTTGAACCAAATTATGGTCATAATTTGTTGGAGAAGAAAAATAAATAAAATATTTATTTTAAGGTTAAATATGTCCATTTAACATTTTAGGGGGAAAAACAACCACTTGAATAATTGAGGGGGAAAAAATGCTATAAGTATATAACTAGGGAAAAAATGTCATTTTCCCTTTAAATTATTTACGAAATGATTTGTAAACCCATTAATAGAGGAATTTCAAAGACTCGGACAAATTAAGGAGTTTTTGGTAATTTCACGTAATTATGTATGTTTTATAACAGCATAATGGTCTTTATCTTCTCACAAATTTGGTTGCTCTAAAATTGGGGTTGTCATCAATAGGCCGACAAATTAGGGGTTGTTGTTTATGAAGTTTGGGAGAATTTGGTGTATTCTCAAGCCTTTCATTCTTTCCAAAGCCTTTCATTATTTTAGAGATGGAATTGAGAGTCTCAATTGAAAATTCAAAAATAACACTAATTTTCAAATAGTTGAAAGATATAAAACGTAATGACATGTGTAATTCAGGAAAAAAAAAATATTATTTCACCTATTACAGGCTAGTATCTGCTCAATATATTTTTTCTATCTGTTCTAGTCCAATGACATCACCTGAAGGAGAGTCACAAAGATGGCAACTCACATAATAGTTATGTAAATGATAAAATAATAATAATTAGTGCATACAACGTTTATTACTTCATTCATACAGATTAAAATCGAGATTTTATTTAATAGAACCAAACAAAGTTACTTGGATTATCATAGGCATGATATCAAAATGATGGATTGTTATTTGTTAATATAATGACATTGATGTCAATGACCCTGTGGTCCGGTGGCATGACTTTCCTAAATGAGAGGTCACAACAGATACTACGTTATGACGGAATCAGTAATACTCAAATATAAATTATATAATGAGGTTGATGAATTGACTTAGACCAGAATATAAAGTAAGATTAAAAACAAATAAGGAAAATTCATTGACCCATAATAAAATTCCATAAATCATATCATATATATATATAAATAATATTTCAATCTTGAACCATAATAATGTTCTCCTTAACCACGATGTCTCTTTTTACCCATACGAGATTAACGCGGCTTCTTGTACCGTCGCAGAAATTTAATCTACCGTACCCCATCCATCATGTCTTCTCCCAACATGGGCTCGATGGATTCTGGCTCATGTAGAAACCAATAGAAAATTACAGTTTTTTCTTCTTCTTCTTCTTTTGTTTGGTATGATAGATCCTCAATAAACAAAACATCAATACATGCATGTCGCTAGCCAAACCAAAATTTTGATCAATATATATATCACCCAATTTCATCATCATCTTGTTTCTTTCACAATCATGAATTGACCAAATCCCAGAAATGGCTGATCGTAAGTCCACCAGGGGCCAACCACCCGTGTCCTCCTCCTCTGCAGCAGCAGCGTCGCAGAAACTCGCCGCCGCCGACGAGGCTAGCGGCGGCGGCGGCGGCGGAAAGAACGTCCAGAGCAGCGTCACGTGCGTGTACCAAACCCACATCGGCGGCTACTGGCGGAACGCGACGGTGGTGTGGAGCAAGAACGTGATGAACCATTCGCTGAGCGTGTCGGTGGACAGCGTGGAGACGGAGGATCATTCCACGTGTAAGGTGGATCTGAAGCCGTGGCAGTTTTGGACCAAGAGAGGGTACAAGACGATGGAGGTGGACGGGAACCGGCTGGAGGCGTATTGGGATTTCCGATCGGCGAAATTCTCCGGCGGCCCGGAACCCGTCTCGGATTTCTACGTCGCGCTGGTGTCGTCCGACCAGGAGATGGTCCTGTTCCTAGGGGATTACAAGAAGAAAGCTTACAAACGGACCAAATCCCGGCCGCCGCTGGTGGACGCCGTCCTGTTTTACAAAAAAGAACACGTTTTCGGGAAAAAAAGCTTCGCGGCGCGGGCGAAATTCGACCGGTCGACGAGAAATAAGGACAGCGAGATCGTGGTGGAGAGCTCGGCGTGGGGGGCGAGAGACCCGGAGATGTGGATCAGCGTCGACGGGATTGTCCTCATCCACATCGAGAATTTGCAGTGGAAATTCCGGGGAAACCAGACCGTCACGGTTAACAAAATCCCGGTTCAGGTCTTCTGGGACGTGCACGATTGGCTATTCTCCTCCTCCGCCTCCGCCTCCACCCACGGCCTGTTTATCTTTAAACCCGTGGCGGAGGCGGACAGCGACACCGAGGGCGGCGGCGGCGGCACCGGCACCGACGACGACGGTGACAGCATTTCCAGCGGCGGGAGCAGGTACTACTCGACCAAGAGCAATTCCACGGGGTCGCAGTTTTGCTTGTTGTTGTATGCGTGGAAGCTTGAGTGAATATGATCAGACCATAATGTATGAACACAAAAATACATACTTTAAAAAAAGATCAAATTAAAATTATTTGGCACCACATGCATATATATTGTAAATGTCTTGTAACAAATTAAATACTCTCTACATTTTGTAAACAAGATTGTATAAGTATACATGCGCCATGCTAATTGTGTATATCAATGGAAGGGGTCCTCTGGCCAATGATGTGAAAATGGCATATAGAGTGGGTACGGTTAATATGTGTAAATTAATGCTGAGCATTTTCTTAGATTGAAGTGTTCTTTAATGGTGTGTACTATTTTCAATAGAGAAGATGACAATACAATACAATATAATATTCTAGCTAACAGTTTATAACATACTTTTACTACAATTGTAGTAATATGGTTAGTCTAGGACAATTTTCAATAAAAAATAAATAAAATTGAGCCTCAATTTATATATAAAAAAAAAAAAGTTACGTTGAAACTCAACTTTAATAACTTTCTACCGTTCCGATATTAACTCGAAGAGTATGCTTTGGTGAGTGCTACATTAGTACATGGTTGTCCTCAAAGGATTTAACTCTAAGCTATGAGCTTATGATATTCGATGCTTATTGGGTGCAAACGCAATGGAACCCTCCTCACATACTATATATACCTCAACTTGTCAATAATATATTTTTGAGAGTTTGGGGTTTTTTTTGGGGGGTAACATTTTGAATTAGTTAATTCGAGATATGAGTCAATTTGTGATATTGGCCCCAAAGGTATCAACTATCAAGTGAGTTGGGACAATGTCTGTTGTTTTATTTAAGGATTAATATTTGATACACTGTCGATGTATAGATTATATACACCGACGGTGAAGGAAAAAATAATGTCACATCATTAACAAATAAAGTCAATATTGATCGGGTTTTTTTTTTTTGCAAAATATTTAAGACTTATATTTTATTAGAAAACTCTTTTATTTCTAATTAACAAAATATATATACTTTGCTAAACATATTTATTACTTAATTATTATCTACTACTAATTTCCTAAACATTTTTATTAGTAGATACAACATTAATTGTTCACAATGAGATACATTATTAATTGTTCCCAAACAATTAAATTAAATTAGATTTTATACATTGATGCATCAAATATTAATCCTTTAATTAATAGGAAAAAGATCACTCTCAGACTATAAGCAAAAATAAAAATAAAAATAAAAATAAAAAATCCTTAAACTATTAAAAAAATTACAATTAAGCACTCAAATTCACTAAAATCATGTAATTAAACACACAAACTCAAAAATACCACTAAGACACCATAGCCATAGATAGGTGAGAGTCTGCGATTGCCATAGTTAGATAAAAGCTCCGTTTCCATTAAAATCTTCGTAAGTGATTTCTTCTGTAAACAACTAGACAAGATGCATTTAAATATTTAATTAATTTCTTTATAATATAAATATATTTAACACATCATCTTACAAAATAAAGAGAAGGGCAAATCAGTGCCAATGGGATGCCATGTAATATATCTTTTTTTTTTGGTGAATAAATATATCTTGTTTTTTTTTTTCTTTTTTTTATGTAACAAATTTGGGCATTGATAAATGATCCTTATGTTTTTTTCTTCTTCTTTCAAACGCATAAATTTTTGGAATACGCTATGTATTGTTATCACCATCATCATCATCATAATCTAATCAACTTAGAAGAATCAATGCATGTCATATCTCTAAATTATGCACATATTTTGTATGCTTGTCAAGTTTACACTATGTTAAAAATATTGTACTTTCATGATGTTAAGCATTATAAAAACTTGTTGAACCATGGCTACCCTAGCCTAGATGTTCGGGGCTGGTTGTGTTGAGATCAGTTGTGGCACCACACTCAACCCCTGTACAAATGGGGTCAAGGTCGGTGCCCCCACTGCGGTATTTGCTTGGATGAATGATACTACGTTTGCCAACTTGCATTCCCATTGAGATTGTTGCCACCCGATGAGTTAACGCTAGTGTTGCGAGATTTTGATCTTGTCATTATTTGGTGGAATGAAAATTTGATAAGAAGCACATTCGAGCTTGTATGTCGATAACCGATCTCAATGAAAGCATCAATAATAGATAAAACTTATGTTTTTAGAGCAACTACATAAGTCCAAATTTTTTGTTAGTTTTTTTTTTTTTTTTTTTTTTTTTTTTGGGGGGGGGGGGGGGGGGGTGTTAAGTGATATAGAGAGGGAGGAGAAAAATGTTTTTTTTTTTTATCCTACCTTTTCTTTCGTCCATTTCGTCAAAAAGTTTTTCTTTTAAAAAAAAAAAAAAACCAGCAAAAATCATTGTTGGAGTTCCTCTTTTTCCCAAGCTTACAATATAATTAGTGATGCAATTCCAATAATACCCATGTTCTCAAGGCAGAAACCCCATTCTAAGGTAGTCAGTGTGGAAGTTTTACAGGTTAACCTTTCCCCTCTACTTTTTCCTAAATCTGAAATTCACTTCAAGACAAAAAAAAAAAAAAAAAAAAAAAAAAAAAAAGTCAAAACTATTGTCCCAAAAGATGGTAAGTGATTAATGCAACAGTTGACTAAACAATGAACATATTCCAAAAGTCAAAGATCATTAATCCTACAATTTTATAACCAAATGGCCCTTGCTCTACTCTATTAAAGTATTAATTATTTCCTATAAGAAATAGGTTAGATTAGATTAGAGGCTAAACTTTTAGACTATGGTATACACACTTATAATTACTATTTTCGGACAAGTCATCTTTTTATTAGATACATAAACTTTTGGAATAAGGGTCAAATAGGCCACTCAACTGCACACCAAAGTGCAATTAGGCCATTGAACTAAAAAAGAATGCAATTGAGTCATTGAACAACACAAAAACATGCAATTTAACCCAAAATGACCTGTTTACCTGATACAGCAAGTTACCGATTTTAATTTTTTTTTAAATTATTTTTAATAAATAAATAATTTTAAAAAGGAATAAGGGTCAAATAGGCCATCGAACTGCACACAATAAAACAATTAGGCCATTGAACTTAAAAAACCAACAATTAGGTCCCTAAACTAATCAATTTCAAACAATTCTTCCAATTTGAAGGTTTCCAACAGGTCAACAGGTCATCTCCCAAATTAATTATTTTTTTTTAAAAAAAAAATTTAAAAATTAATTATTTATAAATTAAAAAAAAAAAAACTGGAATCCAACCGGAGACGGTGGAACCAGTTTTTTTTTTTTTTTTTTTTTTTAAATTTAAATAATTAATTTTTAAAATTTAAATTTTAAAAAATAATTAATTTGGAAGGATGACCTGTTGACCTGTTGGAAACCTTCAAATTGGAAGAATTGTTTGAAATTGATTAGTTTAGGGACCCAATTGTTGATTTTTTAAGTTCAGTGGCCTAATTGTTTTATTGTGTGCAGTTCGATGGCCTATTTGACCCTTATTCCTTTTAAAAAAAATTCTTCAAAAAAAGAAAAAAATAATAATAAACTGCCGCCGGAGACGAATCGTCTCCGGTGGCAGTTTCTGTTTTTTTAATTTAAAGAATTTTTTAAAAATTATTTAAAAAAAATAATTTTAAAATCGGAAACTTGCTACATCAGGTAAACAAGTCATTTTGGGCTAAATTGCATGTTTTTGTGTTGTTCAATGGCTCAATTGCATTCTTTTTTAGTTCAATGGCCTAATTGCACTTTGGTGTGCAGTTGAGTGGCCTATTTGACCCTTATTCCTAAACTTTTTATTAATTTAGAAGGGGTCAACCAATTCACAAGTAATTCATTCAACTAAATAGTTTTTTTTTTTCTCTCTCTCTCTTTTTTTTTTTTTTAATTCGGAGGTGACTAATAAAAAGTTGTAGGAGTAAGAAATTTTCTAAATTTTTATTAAGGGTATTCCGTATTTTTCTGATTAACCCTAAATTAAAATTAAATTAATTGATAGTTTACTAGAATCAATAACCAAACCGAACGATATATGTATTTTCGAATTTCACTGAATCGGAATTTGTCAATTAATTCAGTGGGTTAATTGAATTAAACAATAGATTCTAGAATGGTTAGTATTAACTTAGTATTTGTTTTGTTAGTTCAATTAACTAACACTGCAAACCGAATTATTCAAATATTTAAATTTAAAAACATTTAAATTAATGGTTAAAAACTATATTTAAATTAATCATTGATTTTTTTTTTTTGAAACACTCATGATTCTTTACAAGTAATATATATTTTATACTTTCTCAATCTTTTTTCAGCTCAAAAAAATAAATGCTCTCACCATCGGGGTTGATTGATTAACGAATTTAATTCAATTTGATAGGTTCATTTATTTTAAATCAAGGAAATCAAAATATTATTACTGCATGTAAATTATTATGTACTTCTATTTATATAGGATAGCTAACTCTTATAATCAAACTAAATAACTACTGATACAATAACTTATTTTGTCTGGCTTATTGTTTGGTTAAGGTCTGGTTTATTTTCTTGTGGTCATTTGTTGGTTAAGGTCACAATAAATTAAAGTTACCTATTGATCTTCTTGATTTGAACCAATAAGCCATGCTAGTTTATCTTCTTGTGGTCCTTCGTCACAACTCGAAAGGCAACTTATTCTTGGCCTTGAAAACAAATCATTTTTGTAGTATTATAAAGCAACCAAGAACAGCATGTGTGACATAGAGGGTTTGTTTGGTTGTGCAAATCCAGATGTGTATTCCCTCTTCTGCTTCATTCCTTCACACTCCTCTGTGCACACCTCAATACTCACCATTCACCATTGAGGACAGAAGAAGAAGAAGAAGAATTGCAGCCCTTTGATCTGAGCTAAACATCAGAATCTTGAATGCTTCTTTTTCAGCCCCTAGAGTTTAAGAAAACAAGAGAATAATATGAAGTCAAGGGGGGTTACTAATGGGAGATTGGAGGAGGGGAATGACACTTCTCTAAAACCAGCAACTCAAAGTAGGCCTTCACCATTAAGGTTGCTGAAATTTCTCCTAACTTTTCTGGGTTTGGGTTGTGTGTTTTCAGTGATCAGTATGTACACAGTTCAGCATTTCAAAATGCAGCAGTTAGTTATCCCTAAGGGGGGAACATGGATTCAAACTTGTTCTCGGGGAATCGGTAGCTTGGAGGATTGGATCTTACCCCCATCAAAACTGTCACATAACTTGAACGACACTGAGCTGTTTTGGCGAGCAACGTTTGTTCCTAGGATAATAAGTTATCCTTTTAGCAGAAAACCCAAGATTGCTTTCATGTACTTAGCCATGGGGTCTCTGCCTTTGGCCCCTTTGTGGGAGAGGTTTTTCAAGGGGAATCAAGGGCTCTATTCAATCTACATTCACTCACTGCCTTCGTATACTCCTGATTACAAACCATCATCCGTGTTTTACAACAGGCAAATACCTAGTCAGGTTAGCATCATCACCCTGTAATAATCTTGTGTTGTTTATGATAGTTTTGTTGTTCTCTCTTTGGATCAGCTTAGTTAATTCATGTTGGGCGGAGGCCTGTGAAAGGGCAAGTTCAACAATCGATGGCTAGGGAATTGTTGGGGCGGAGGCCGGTAAAGGGCCAAGTCCATTACCCTACTTCTAAAAAATGTTGCGGTATATAAGGAAATAAAGTTTCAAGTCCAACACCCTACTTCTAAAAAATATGGCAATATATAAGGAAATAAAATTAGTTATAACTTTTGGCGTAGTAGTAAGCGTTTGATCCTCACAAGTGATATCAAAACTAAGTCAGGGCAGAGATCAGTGAAAGGCCAAGTCCAGCATCATGTTTCTCGAAAATGTGATGGCAGTATATAAGAAAATAAAGTTACCTCCGCTGTAAGCTATAATTTTTGACGTAGTGGTAACTGGTAAGCGCTTGATCCTAAGAATTCTGGACCAATTTTCTCTTGCAGAAGGTAGAGTGGGGAACCATGAACATGTGTGATGCTGAAAGGCGGCTTCTAGCAAATGCCCTGCTTGATCAATCCAATGAATGGTTTATCCTCCTCTCTGAATCATGCATCCCTCTCCACAACTTCACCACTATCTATGACTACATCTCAACATCTCACCACAGCTTCGTGAGCGTGTTTGATGATCCCGGGCCTTATGGCAGAGGGCGCTACAGCAGCAACATGTCACCCGAGATCACCATTGATCAGTGGCGAAAAGGATCGCAGTGGTTCGAAGTCGACAGAAAACTGGCAGTGGAGATTGTCAGAGACAATGTTTACTACCCAAAATTTGAGCAGTTCTGCAGGCCAGCTTGTTATTCAGATGAGCATTACATTCCAACCATGCTAAGTATTCAGTTCCCTTCTCTGCTGGCAAACCGGACTCTTACTTGGACCGACTGGTCTAGAGGTGGCTCTCATCCTGCAACATTTGGAGAAGATGACATTACCAAGGAGTTCTTCAAGGGATTCTCTAATGAGGGTTGTGAATACAATAACCACACAACTAACCTTTGCTCCCTTTTCGCGAGGAAATTCGCTCCTGGTGCTTTGAATAACTTGTTAAAAACACTTGACTTCTAATATTTGATTGCATTTTGATCTCATAAACATGTTTTATTCTCTAGAATGTAATGATAGACTATTATAATACACATAAGTTAGGCAAAACTTACTTGATTCCATTTGAGACGAAATCTGGAAATTGAATTAATAATCAAGTGTTTCACCTCTCTGATCTTATGCCCACACACCCTCCAGGTTCATATACACTGCATGTATATATAGGAAGATGGAAAATTCAGATAGATCAGAGGAGATGGTGGCAGAGAAGATTTAGTGGAAATGGCCTGATAGTGTATTAAGTATTGCAAAAGTGGAGTATGATGGGAATCATGGAGAAAACTATGCAGTGCTTTGAAGAAAGAAGAAAGAACACTGGACTTCCAAGAAACCAGTGTGGTGTCAAGGAACATGCAGAACCCAACTGATCGCTTGGTATCCGAACATGCAGCCCAGGCAGAGTCAGTGAAGCCCTTGAGCTGTAATGAAGATGTTGCTAATAAGAAAAGTCCCTAGCCTGGAGCTGCTTTGATATATCTTAAAATCATGTGAGCTGCCTGCATGTGTAAGTCAGTATGGCAGTCTAAAAACTGAGAAAATTGGTGAGTAGCATAGCTAATTTCAGGTTTTGTAATAGTGAGATATAATAGTTTCCCTACAAGTCTCTTGGACTGAGTAGCATCCTTAAGTTTGTTAACAATAGTCCTGCTAAACTTGATTGATGTAACCATGTGTGTTTTAGCAGGTAATGTTGCAAAAATCGGTCTAGGCGCCCCTAGACCGTGGCAATTTTCCCCCCTAGGCGCACGCCTAGCGTCTAATTCGGACGACTTGGCCGCCTAACGTCTAACTTAGTTGAATTAGCTCGTCCATTTCAGTCTAGTTAATCCGATCAGCTCAGCGTTACTAATTGTTTTCATTATCCTTAACTATAATAAAGCAGAACCAGTTTTCCCGCTCAATAAAAGAAAATTCTAGATACACAGATATTTATGAATCAGTCTTTTTATATCTTCTTTAAAATAATTATTACTGATAAGGGGTAATGATTCAAGGTGTCTTTTGAGTTCATGTATATGTTGAGTAATGATTCAAGGTGTCTTTTGAGTTCAGGTGTCTGTTTCAGGACTAGGAAACAATGTTTGTATGCATATATGTATATATATAATGGGTTCTCATATTGTAGAGTACTTAGAGGTGTTGCCCTTAGCCCGAAAGTGATGGTGGCGATGATGGGATTACCGCCGAGGTCAAGGAGGAAGGCGGCACAAAGGAAACAAGGCAACGACGATTCGCGCGAAAGATGATGGATAAAACCTCGAGTTTTTTAGCGATCTAGAAAAAGATGCTGTCGAGACCGTAGAACTAAGTATCGGAACTGAGTTTAGGGTTCCGTTTGGGGCTGTAGCGGCTGGTCAGAGTGGAGGAGAGATTGTGAACGCTTATCAAGGATGAAATGTAGGGACGGATTATCCGCAGTTGGTGCTCGGGCGACAACATTTTTGCTAGAATTCTCCTACGATATTCCCCGCCGTGAATCGAATCAAGATACTTATGGCATTCAATAACTCTACCCACACGGTGAGGCAAAGTTCCTGGAGTTTTGCTCGAATTACATCCAACAATGGCTTTTCCTCTATGAATTTTTCAATTATGGTAAGTTTTTTTATGCTTCTTGCCAATTTTTGCCATTCTGATTCTTCAATTTGTATCATCGGATTCCCCTGCCGCAATCACTGTTGATTAGAAGCATTTGTTGTTGCTTGGTTTTGATTTCGTTGCTCTAGATCAATTTGCGTTTTATTCTGTAAATTTTGTCTTTCGATTCTGCATTTCACTTACAACCAGTTGTCATGTCCCATTCGAAATTATTTTCAGAGTTTATGTTTTTAGGCTCAGATTTTGCTTCTAGATTTTGATTTCTTGCGAATATTGCCGATTGACCAAATATTTCCGGAGATTATACATACTTGACCAGGTTTGTTATTTTATATATTTTGAACTCATCTTCTTTTTCTAAGTTTTTTTTTTTTTTTTGCCATTTCTTGACTGAACTGACCAAGACTGTTGAGGAATGTGTTGAGAAGATTTTTAGTTAATCAGAATTTTGCTCATTTCCTTACATTTGAGGGGGAGAGAGATAGCAGAGTAGATCAACAAAGGGAGAATTAGAACAAAGAACTCTGGGACTAGAGACTAGAGAGAATTAGAACAAAGAATTTTGCTCATTTCGTTACATTTTATAAAGAAACTTGATTTACTTAGTGGTTTTGCTCACTCTTCATTCTTTTTTAAACATTATTATGCTCATTGAAATTATATTTCTGCAGGGTTGTATGTTCCAAACACAAGTCAAGTTTAAAAAGTGCATTGCTTGAAACTTCTCATGAGTCTTTCTTTGCATCAGAATTCAAAAGAGTCTGTTTGCCGAAATAATAATAATAATTAAATGTAGTGGCTTAGCCAAAATACTTTTTTATTTTTATTTTTACAGTTATTTTTCATTATTTTGTATTATCAATGCAAGTAATAGCCGGCTAAGTGGTATGGGGACCCAAATGGATGCTACTCAGTAAAGAATGGATACAGGCAATTGGTGGGAACTTATGAGAATGATATTGGTTTTGATAAGTGGCGAACCCTATGGAATTTGAAAATCCCCTAAATGGAAGACCTTTCTATGGAGAGCTATAGGTGACATTCTCCCTACTAACACCAATTTGCTTATAAAGAGGGTGGATGTTAGCCTGATTTGTGCCATGTGTGGAGTTATGAATGAGAACACAATGCATGCCCTTGTGTTGTGTGACTATGCTAAGTCCATTTGGGATCAATCTAACTTTCCACTCCCCCATATTGTAACGAATATTTTTCAGGAATGGTTTAGAATAATCCTAAATGTTCTAGATGCTAATGGAATATTATTTGCAGCTGGAATATTATACAATATTTGGAGAGTCCGGAACGATGCCGTTTGGAATGCATGTCTGCCAAGACCAAAGAAAATTATCGCGACGACCCTAGCCTCTGTGCAAGCGTGGCAGCGTGTGAGTTCGGCTGCCCCCCCACAGCCGGCCGGTCTCACGGCTACCGTCCAGATGCCACCAGTGGCAGAACACCGAACCGCCCTCACTGCCCAGATGCAGCCGGAACTGCCACCGTCTTCCATTGCGGCGAATGGAATGGAAACAGGGCCGCAAATGCGGTGCTTTTTCGACGCGGGATTTCGGCCCCTCTTAAAGACCGCCACAGTTGGAGCGGTGCTTTTTCGACGCGGGATTTCGGCCCCTCTTAAAGACCGCCACAGTTGGAGCGGTGCTATTCGATGCGTGTAGTGGATACGTCTCAGCCTATGCCAAGCCCTTACAAGCCTGTATTTCACCGCTTATGGCCGAGGCACGTGCGTGCAAGGAAGTTTTATCATGGCTCAGGTCACGGGGCGAGCTATCAGTTGAGTTGTTCACTGACTGCCAGACGCTTCAGGCATATTTAACTACTTCGGCAATCCAATCTAGATCATATCTTGGTTATGTCATTGATGACTGTAGGACTACTATGACTATGTTTACTTTTTGCTCAGTTAATTTTATTCCTAGATCGCACAATTATTTAGCGCATATGTTAGCAGTTGAGGCTTTTAATCACGATATGACTATGTACTGGGATGAGATCCCACCTGACTCAATTTTGAGTTACTTATAAATATAACCACATTGGTTATTTTTCAAAAAAAAAAAAAAAAATAGCCGGCTAAGTAAATGTCCTACTCATTTCTCAAGCAAAATACATTGATAGACTAATCTGCAATAATATGAAAAGCCACGTCAACAAATATCAGGTTAAATTAAACGGTATGATAGTACAGGACAGTAATTGATATTTATGTATTTATTTTGGACATATTATGTAATATATTAGTGGTAAAAATAAGTAATTTTAAATATTTATAAAATAATATATGAGTTGGCATGTAAGTATGATGATGTGACAGATAAGATATCAACGCCATATCAGCGATTGTCCTTAATTGTTTCACTTTTTAAAGTACAAGGACTAAATTAAACAAAATTAAGGTAGAAGGACTAAATTGAACAAAAGACTATAGTACAGGGACCTCATAGGTACTTGTACATAATATATAATATAATGTCAATTTATTATTCTCAAAAAAATAAATTGTACGTGATTCATGTTTTCTTTGTTTGTACTTCAAATACCATTATTATAGTTGGCAGCTAATAAATAAAAATACTTTTTTTTTATCTATTATTATAACATTAAAAACAAAATTTTAACATTTAGCCGTGCATTGCACGGGAGAATACTAGTATATATCTAAAAACATAATAAGTGTGAATGAAAGTTATACCTCTCATTTATGTCCGTTTTTTCCGTTAAGTTTTTTTTTGTACATTATGCTATAAAAGTTGTACATTAAAATATTTTGGACAAACATATCCCTACCGTTATAACTTCCGTTTTCTTTTTTCACTATTGTTACCATGCATATGCATGATGCATCCACCATATATTTTCTTATCTTCTTCATTAATAATAATATATACACGTTATATATTTGAATTATATGTTAATTATTACCTAAAATATAAATATCAAATTTATAAAAATGATTTACCTTATTATTATTATTATTATTATTATTATTTAGAATAATTTAAATATCTAAAACCTAAATAAATTTAAAATTTCAATATAATGTACTAATATTGGACATCTATTTTTTGTGCTATATATATACGTGTGTGTGTGTGTGTATATACATACATATATATAATATGACATATATACACCCGTAAACTAATTTGATACTTTGAATCTTTAGATGATTGAAGTATTTGAGTATTTCATATTTAAGTATTTTTAATTTTTAATATTGTTTTGATGTTATGACTTATGAATTATCATTATTTCATTTATTTGGATGTGATATTTGATTGAATGTTGAAAACAGTCTCATTAAAATTGTCAAACTGCAAGTCTACCACTGATTTTTTGGTGCCCGCCTAGGCGCTAGGCACTGTCCGAGCGCTTAACTATCGCCTAGCGCCTACTGCAACATACTTTTAGGTGGTTTGCAGTGTAAAAAATATGCCTCTTCAACCAATTCCAAGGTGTATTTCCTTTGTGTCAGGGAAATGCCATTACTACTTCTTGCAATTTCCAATCCCAGCAAAAAGCCTCAAAGGACCTAAGTCCTTGATGTGAAAAACATTATCCAAATGCCCCTTAATTTGCTGCACTTGACTTAGATTAGGACTTGCAATTACCACATCATCAACATAGACAAGTAAGGTGTGTTTGGTTCGCACATGAGAATCGGAATCGGAATGTGTATCAAATGTTGAGTGTAACCTGGGAAATTTTCAAAGTCCTTGTTCTGATGTCATCTCCTTTGAATCCGATACTCCCCGAACACCACAGTATCAGATTCCAACACAAAATAATGGCATGGAAAATTTGTGTTGTACCCATCAGGAAAGGCAACATTGGTATCAGATGCTACAACCATTTACACTTATATGTTCTCTAAATGAGCCTTTTGGCTCTAACTCTCATAAATATTAATTGGGGCAACACCTAATTAGCTATCTTTCATCAGTTTTTGCACTTTCTTGGATCAACAACAATGGTATCATTTACTGACCTCTTTGATCTTTTTGAGTTTTATAAGTTTTAGTTATAATATAACTCAGGCCTATCCATCCATATATTCTTGGCTGCAGGCACAAGCTACTGCAGTGAAGAGAAGAATAGAAATTGGACCGTGGGGTGGTCATGGAGGCAGTGCTTGGGACGATGGTAGCCACGATGGAATAAGGGAGATAAGCCTCGTCTATGGCCGTTGTATAGACTCCATAAGGGTAGTTTACGACAGAAATGGCAGGCCTTTTACTGCAGAAAAGCAAGGAGGAAATGGTGGTGACAAAACCGGGGAGGTATGTAACAAAACCTTATTTTTCCAAGTCATTTTTAGTCATTTTCATCTACCAAAACCCTAAACTCCTACTCCTAAAGTGGCCAATTTTAATTTCTTCCATTTCATTTCAGGTAAAGCTACAATTCCCAGAGGAATACCTAACCAGTATCAGTGGCTACTATGGACCACAGCGTGGCAGCCTTGTGATACGATCGCTCACCTTTAAAAGCAACCAGAGGACGTTTGGGCCATTCGGGTTGGAAGAAGGAACTCCCTTTTCACTGCCTATGGAAGGCGGTAAGATTGTCGGGTTCAAGGGGAGAAGCGGGTGGTATGTCGACTCAATTGG